>NC_136422.1:23830000-24057500 GCF_052625555.1 Lactuca saligna
TATGCATCTATTTCACACCATTGACTAACACATATATCTGACTTTCTTTACCTCGGTAGGTTTGGCTTCGAAACTTCAAAAATAACTATCTGAAACTTATATATTTAGAATAAAAATAACCTAATCCTACACATTTTAGGATGGTTTCCACATAGGGTACCAATTATATTGTTCTTTTGAAAAACATAATAAATCAATCAAACAAACAACCGTATAAAACTCTAATAATAGTGTAACATACCGAAATAAGGTAAATTTTACCATTCTTGAATCTTTATCAAAAAGTGTCACATTTGGTCCCTTATAGAAAAAGGCTTGCAAAAGTGGTTGTACACCGGGCGTACATACGAGTACGCACATCGTACTCATGTAGCATGCATGGACGTGGAGGGCTAGCTAGTATGCTGGGCATACATGTGGTACATTGGGTGTACTAGCCTAGTTGTAAAACCCTAATTTTAAGGGTTCCCCCTATTTAAAGAACATCATGGCTTTAGTTCTGGCTACCCTTATTAGCCACTAACACTGTCATAAACCTTTATCTCGTGTGCGTGGCTTGTGTATGTGTTATTGTAATTTTTGAGTGCTCTTGGCTCTTGTAGTAGAAGAAGGAGTTTAGAGAAGAATAAGAAGGTGCTAGCAAGCTTGAAGATCCAAAAACATCCCACCTTTATGCATCATTTTAGGTATAAAGTTATACATTGGCAAGTGTTCTTATAGATCTCCATGGTTTAAGATTTATGAGCTAAAGTCCCCATGTTTGGACCTTTATGATTTTGGGACCCCCTTACAATGGCATTGTCAAGTGGAACCTTTTCCAACATTTCAATAAGAATTGAACCAACAAATGTGGAGTTTATGGGACCCGACATCACAAATATAGATGTTTGGAATGTCAAAATCATTACCATTACAAAATCTTTCATTATAGGGATTTTAAAATGACCAAGAGCCCTGTTGACCACTATCAACCAGAATCGAGCACATGAGATCTCAGTGTGGCAAGAAGAGGAAGTGGTGCTCCGAATCATTTGAGTCCAAAAGAGACTGTCCCATAGTCAAGATTGATACCATGGTATAAGCCATAGATCAAAGTATAGAACATCTTGCTCGCTCTGTCAGACCCAGAAACCCTCTTGGACAGGATCTTGAATAGTAGGGTAAATAACACATTATCGAGGGGTAAGAAAGACTTCTTAAATGTGGAGAGCAAGGCGATGTCACTAGTGTACCCCATCTGGTAGAACATCTCTATCATCGAGGTAGCTGGAATGCATTCAGGGACGACACTGACCTCATACATAGTAAGTCATAGACGTGTGAAAAAGTGGGGCTTAGAGATCGATGTTTTGTGATTTGCCACTTCAAAGTTGATATCATAATTTGTCTTATTGTAAACTGCAGTTGAGTTAGTTTGGTCCTTTCCTTTCTTCCATGCATAACTTATGGTGTTTTTAGTGAAGTGAAATGTTAGGGTTTTGGGATTAATCTTTCTTTAGTCATGCAAAGACATAAAGTCAGAGATTTTATGGATTAGGACGTCCTATATTGGTCGGATCTAAGGTTAGAGTAAATGTCTTGATAATTAAGACATTAAAAGTTGAGCTTTGAGATTCAGCCGAGTACAGTGAGCATAACCCTGGTTACACCTAACGTAGGCAGTTGCAAGCCCAATTCGTTCCATTCATGTGATCTATGCCCATTGTAGATCTGAGTACACCATGCATATGTTCGAGTGTTGAATTTCTTTGGCTTTCGGGCTAGTTGTGTGTTTAAGGGAACTAGTGAGGGTTTTTAGTCTTGGAAGGGGGAAAATGGTATTTTCCCTAAATATGGATTAGACTTGTCTTGGGACTAGTGGAGTATGGAAAATTACCTTAATTATTAATTAGGGTTAATTAGTGTAATTATTAGTTGGAGTCTAGTTCCAGCAGTTCGGTGTGAGTTCTATCAGTCATAAGTGCAAGGTGAGTCCCCTCACTATTCTTACATGTGTGGTAGAATATATTTATATCTGTGATGACCAGTTGGTTCTATGTGCTATTACTGTGATATGTGTTTCTATGTGTGTTGAGACTTCGGTTAGTCTCTAGGGTTGTTTATTACCCATAGGGCTGGTTTTTAGACTTCAGGTAGTCTTTAGGGTTGCTGATAACTCATAGTTCTTTATTTCATGGTGTGTTGTATGTGGTATTTTGGGGAACTCACTAAGCTTTATGCTTACAGTTGTTGATTAAATGTGTTTCAAGTACTTCTGAGGATCATAGGAAGGCGAAGGCTTGATTGTACACACTTGCCAGAAGTCTATGGTTCCGGATATTTTGGGACACTCTGATATTTTGATGATGATTTGTATTTTTCATTATGATTTTCTTGATATGGTTTTTATGAAAAAATATTTTATATGAATTTTAAAAAGAAAATTATGGTTTGGAAAGTTGGATGTTACACAACCGAGCTCTGATGCGATGTGAACTACCAAGCAAAAGACATAGAACGGCTAGGGTATGTATTGTTATCAAATAAGAAGTACAATTACAATGAAAGGAAAAGACATAATTTATAGACTAGCTAATTAGGGTTTCCTAGTTAATGGGCTAACATAATACCTAATACAATATAAATCCCAAAATCTTTTTAGGCTATCACAATGTGATAATATGATATATATGAATATATCTAAGGACAAGGTTTGAGGACTCAAATCTTGAGATCAATACAAAAATTGAGGCAAATAATTGTTCCGGTCAAGTCTGGATATACCTGGTCAAGCCTTGAAGAATATACAACAACAAAGTATTCAAATAACTTCATAATAAAGGAGAATATGAGCAGTAAATAAACTTAAGAACAAAGAGAATGATATGACTGAATGATTCTTGATTGATACTTAATGAGTAAGAAAAGGTTGTATAAAGGCTTGGGAATTACATGGGGTGATGGTATTATTTATAATAACCTGGGACCAATCACAAAAGGAGATGGGTGTACAAAACGTTAACTGCAGATCAACCACCTGACACATTGGTCTAGTTGACTTTTTTATCCTACATGCGCTACAGTAAGATAAGACAAAATACATCAAGACACAATAGTACAAATCTTGGATCACGCGGTCTTCATTTAATATCGGGAGGTCAATCATCTTAGATCACTTCCTTAGATCGGATCACTCCATTCTTCACTATATCAGAACAATGTCTATTGTGAACCATGGTTATTTGGATTGCCAAAGGATCACTTGTTTTGAACTAACAATCTCCCCCTAAGAGACCTTGGCAATCAATGGGCTTTCATATCTTGTCTCCAAAGGTGAACAAATATGCCATTTGCAGCCAATTTCTAACTTCAATTCACCAACTAAGTTGTTTGATCAACTCTTTCTTTACTTGTTCGGGAGCTTGGGACATGGCAGTTTTAGCGATGTCTTTTCGAAGCATACTAGTATAAACCAAGTGATTTTGGGCAACCTGAATAACTCCTTCTTGTCCGAGTTCATCCTTTTGTAGATGTATCGAGCTCTAGATCTGTGATAAGGCCTTTGCTTAGCAGATAAATTTCTTCCAGCTCAGTGTTAATTAGAGCAAGGAGCTTCTTAGTTCCGAAAAGGGATGCAAACTCGACATATGAACGACCAAAATCAACAATTTAGTCTTTAAGGAAATTCATATCAACATTGTACGCTCTGATGCCAAGCTTAGAGTCTCATTTGTCCTTAAAATAAGCAACAATCATAAGAACATCGTTGGGATTAATGGTTGGAAAGTCAGCATCCGAGATTGTCAGCTTTTTTTTTGTCTTCTGAATGATGTGGTAGTTGTAAAGAAGGCAATATTGTCCAATTTTGGTAAGCACTTTCATTCCACGTCTACTTATCTACGTGATTCTTCATTTTGATCAAACTTATTTTTTTGGAAGAGCATTAGTCGTGTAGAAGATGCGTAAGCAGTCTCTTTTGGTTCGAACAATAATTTCTTATTTTTCATTCGGATTCAATGGAGCAAACTTAACATAATATCCCTGTAGCACCTGGTTCCTGGTACGTGAGTTTTGCCTAAGTACTTGTGTTTTTGACCGTGGACTCGGCGAGTTGGAGGCCCGACTCGCCGAGTAGAGACGAGACTTTGGGGCGCGGATAAGATGGCGACTCGAAGAGTCCATATTATGGACTCGACGAGTCTACGCTGTTTGATGAAACCCTAATTTCCAAGGGTTTGCACCCTATTTAAACACCCATTTGCGCCCCAACTCCGCCTCATTCACCCCCAGAAGCTCTCCATACGTTCTAGCTCTTGTTCTTGTGAGTTTGAGGCATTTTAGTGTGTGTTCTTGAAGATTTTGAGAAACAAGTGGAGTAGATCAAGAGGAAGGGAAGGAAGCCAAGTATCTTAGTGTTCTCTCAGTGATTCCCTTGAGGTAAAACTCGTTTTCCCCCTGTCTCTATGCTTATAACTCCATTAAAGTCTTCCTTGAGCCCTTCCCCAAGCTTGTATGTGCATCATATTTCGTAATAAGTTGATTGGCCTCTAGATCTAGGCATGGTTGAGCTCCAGGAGCTCAGATCTACTACCTTTATGGACCCATATTGCATGAAGATCTTAGATCTACTCTTTTGGTGCATTTTGAACCCTAAAACCCTCATGGATGAATATCTACACGTAAAGTTGGAAACTTTACATTTTATTCATGCTCTAGGAACCCAGATATATGAATGGAATGGACTAGATTCGAGCAAAATCGCATATATGGCTTTTGCATGAAGCAGACTCGGCGAGTCGCTCATCTGACTCGGCGAGTCTAGTCGCGAGTCTCCGAGATTGTCCCCTTTTAGCTGTGTCGAGTTGTGTAGTGAGTCCAAGGTGGACTCGGTGAGTTGGAAGCCAAAACTCACCCATAACGGAACTCGACGAGTCGATGCCTAGACTCGGCGAGTTCAAGGCAATCTCCTTAGATCAAGAACTGACTCGGCGAGTTGTTCATACAACTCGGCGAGTCACAGTATAAATTGTTCATCGGATGAAGATGAACTCAACGAGTTGTTCATACAACTCGGCGAGTAGGATGAAGGACTTGAATATCGGTTTGGAAGGAGAACTCGTCGAGTCAACGCCTAACTCGACGAGTAGAAACAAAATCCAGGTCAGTCGTTTGGACATGGACTCGGCGAGTTGGCGAGCCAACTCGGCGAGTCGGGTCAACTGGAAGTTGACTCTGACTTTGACTTAGGGCATGATCAGGGGTAAAATGGTCATTTTACCCAAAGGATAGTTAGTAGTTTTTGACTAAGTGTTTGGTGGGAATTACAGCCGGAGGATTTCCGGAGCAGCAGCAGCAGCAGACAGACTATTCCCACATAGATCAGCAGTTACTCCGAGGTGAGTTGCCTTCCAGTAGCGGTGGGTCTAAGGCCACAATGTCGGCCCACCAGTAGGGGATGTATGATAGATGATTGTCTTTGTGATATCATCTAGGTTTGCTACTACTTGATATGTTATATGCTAGCATGATATGTTGTATGTGATAGTAGTAGAGTTCGGTTGTTAGGACCGAAGGGTAGTCAAACACCCCAGATATGTCTGATACTATGTTTGTGTTATGATATATGTGATGGTAGTAGTAGGGGGTGAAATAGTCCCCGAGGTTCGGTTGTTAGGACCGAAGGGTAATCAGCACCCCAGAATAGCTCGACATGGGTAGGTCAGCGCCCCAAATGGCTTGACACGGGTACGACGGCACCCCAGAATGGCCGCACGGGTAGTCGGCACCCCAGAATGGCCGTACCGGGTAGTCAGGCACCCCAGAATAGCCTGGCAGTATGTATGTTATGTATTGTATGGTATGTGGTACGATGGGGGAACTCACTAAGCTTTGTGCTTACAGTTTACAGTTTTGGTTTCAGGTACCTCTTCATCGAAGGGGAAGGAGCTGGCACGGTAGCGGCACATCATGCACACACACTGGTTTCCGCATCTATTAGATTTCTCTAGGATTTATACTCTTATATTTCGATTGGTTGTATGATTTGGCTTTTAGACATGGTTTACGTTGTGATGTAGTTTGATCAAACAATGTTTTTGATTATTAACGTTTTCTAAAGTAATGTTTTAAAAAAAACAAAATTTTTGGATGTGAAAATTGGGTCGTTACAATCCCCCACAAGGAGATGTTGGCAAATCAAGTTGTTCTGAGTCTGAGGCAGGAAGATCATAGCTGTGACAACCCGAACCTTTTTCCGTTACCATTAGCCAATTTCCGTTAATAAAATTTAAATTTTATTGAGTACCGTCAGATTTCTTTGGTTTGGAAGAATCATTTAGTTATATGATTGAACTTTATATAAGAGTCGGGACCAAAACCATGCGAAATTTCGAGTTTTTTCGAACAAAACAATAGTTCACAGCCTGACTAGAGTTCATGGCCGTAAACCCATTTACAGTCGTAAACCCATCTGTGGCTGGTGCCAGGTGGCCCCCACCACCGACCATACCCCCAGTCTATATATATGGGATCCCCACCTTCATTTGAACCTTCTTGGCCAAACTCTCTCTCTCTCTCTCTCTCTCTCTCTCTCTCTCTCTCTCTCTCTTTCTTTCTTTCTTTCTTTCTTTCTTTCTTTCTGTCTCTACCTCCCGACCGTAAACCCCAAAACACCCTCATTTCTTCCGAAAATCATCAAAAAATCACGTTTGGAGCATCTAAAACGCGTTTTCACCGAATCCAACATCATTGTTCTTGAGTTTACAGCCGTACACCCTTCAAATCTTCAAATCTTCCAAGACCGCAGACAGTTCACGGCCGTAAACCCCTTAAGAGGTTGTTCACGGCTGTAAACAGTTCACGATCGTAAGTCCCCCTTCACGGCCTCAAACTCCTTCACACCGTGAATCTTGGCCGTGAACCCACTTTTCCACCTCGATCGAGTCTCGGTAACATTCCTAAACCAATAAAAAGTATTTTCCAACACTGTAATAAATGGTTTCGCTAATAAAATACAATTATGTAATTAATTGTTGATTAGGATCCTGTTGAGTGTTGCGTAAACCCGAGGGTCTTCATTTACAGTTTGATTGTTCGACATTCCACGCAACCAACGGTGAGTTTATACCCCTTTCCTTTTACAAATTTTAACGTTTTCATGGGGAATACAAGACAAACACAAAAGGATTTTTATGAACTTTTACAAAAGAATTTCAACAGTTTTAAAACTTATGCAATTGATACAACCAAAAGATTTACATGTTTGATAAAATATTTAGATATTTTATCCCTTTTGTAACATGTCGAGCATAAGGGACGTTTTCAACGTACAACCGTAATTGCATAGTTTTCAGATCAATACACGAACCAAGTACACAATATACATGCAAACTATAATAGGTATAGTTTGGGATTTCAATACACAATTTTACAAATTCAGAGCTTATACAATAACAAACATATAAACTATGACGGGTTTAGTTTATGATATATATTACTACCTTCGGATTTCAAGGGTACAACACTTGATAATTATTTAAGTATAATTATTGATACATTACAAGAGAACATTTCAGAACCACACGTAAACTAGTTAATACAGGATTGTGAGACATCTCTTCAATTGTACCCTTCAGGGTATGTAATAAATCTTATCATTTAGTATGACCATAGTCTCCTGGAGGGAGAGCGTGAGATTTGTGAATACATCTATTCGGGACTGACAATCCCATACCTGAACTGCTAGCTACAGTTAGGCAGACATTCCTGGGGTGCCAAATGTCATCTATCCGACACTTAAAGAACATCGTAAAGGTCACTAGGTCATATCAAGCATGGTTATATGACTCACAATAGTATAAACTAACATTTGTCTATGGGATTTCATTCTTCATTTAGTTTTATTTTAATTAATAGAACAACTATACATTATACTGGAGGATTCCAGGGATACAATACATGGTTTTATTTTAAGTAATAAAACTACCATACATACTGGTGGTAGCCAGGGTTTTCAAACAGAACGTACTATACATACTGCTGGTAGCCAGGGTTTTCAAACAGAAGATACTATACATACTGGTGGTAGCCAGGGTTTTCAAACGAAACATACTATACATACTGGTGTTAGCTAGGGTTTTCAAACAGAACGTACTGTACATACTGGTGTACTTATAAGTGTAAATCAAGTTTTTTGAACAAAATAAAGTAACGAGCAAACATGTTAGTAAATATTGGATTTTCTTGGGAGACAGGCATACATTTTATAGAATTCAATGACTGGTATTCACTACAAAAACAATCTTATGAACTCCCCAACTTAATGTTGATACGCTTTCAAAAATCGCTTATATTCTCAGGAAATCAGTACACAGGTACCTCGGTAGACTTTTGAGAAGACGGATCATATAGAATCTCGTCTTTATTTTGCTACTTTTGATGTATATAAATACGAATCAAACATATGCAAATACCTTTATATATATATATATATATATATATATATATATATATATATATATTCAATGTAATGGTTGTGTTTACCTTGATTACTATGATGTAACTGTTGTGATAATACAAATGACGTCCTCTACCCCCGAACGTTTCCATCGTTCCGGTTTGGGGGTGTGATAATAGCTCATGAATGAAACCATGTAGTGTTCATGAATAATTCATTCCAGATAAATATGGTGAAACTCCAGATAAAGGATTCGGAGAACGTGACATAATATCCTAAGAATTTCTTTAATAGCTTGGTTGATTTCATCTTGTGGCCAGCCCTCAGACTTTCTTGACAACTTCATCAGGATGACAGGACCAAAGGTGATTCCCTTGACTTTGTCCTTGATTGGAACTCCAAGAGTGACTTGAATAATCTGTTGGGCAACTGGAGTCACAATAACTTCGAAAATTGATAATACCAATTCCACTACAGGGAGATCATCATTTTTCTTGATTGGGGAACCATGATTTATTTTAATAATTTTTGGAGAGGATTGGAGGAGGCCTTGGTTGTGTTGATCGGAATGCATCAATGGTCAATTTCGTTTTAATTTTGATCATTTCTTTTTATCTTATTCGGAAATGATTTTTCCGAACGAAGGTGGCTCTTTTTCCGATTGGAGTGCCAACACAACTTTTTCATTTACAATCTCCTTAATATAACATACATGTTCTCAAATCGTGTTATGTTATTATTAAGAGTCAATAAAATTGAGTGTTGAGTTCTAACAGATAGTTTTTACTAGAAATGAAGTAAAACTATGTTTAGAATTACTTATAAAATATTGAGAGTCTTATGAGATTCCAGTTAAAAACCAAATAGTGAAATTTAGCGAAAATATAAATTTTGAAATAAGTGAAATTTTATTATTTAAAGTTGTAGAGAATCTCGTTGAAAGCATTTAGGTGAAAACCTCATCTAAATCCGAATTATAGCGAAGAAGTTATGACCAATCGAAGATCCACGACAAAACCGGCACGACGCCGAATGACGTAAAAAGTGAGTTTTTGATAAACTACTTTTTAGCCTTAGTAATCTAAATGAAAGTCGTAGTATTCGTTAAACCTAGAAGTTCGATAAAAGAACGTCAAAATCTGACTTCGTATGAGGAAATTATAATTTTTCTAAGTTTCAGCTTAGTAGTACACAGTAGGGATGAGATTTAGAACCGAAAAACCGGACCGGAACCAGAATCGGACCGGAACCGAAACCGTTAGAACCAGAATATATAGAATCGGTTCCGGTTTCGGGTTCAAAATTGGCTTTATCAGGATTCCGGGTAATCCGGATTTGGGTCCATCGGGTCCGAGTAAATCGGGTCTAAAAACCGGAACCGGAACCCGTTTTTTGTGAAACGTTTAAAAGATGCACATCTCATTCGTTTCAACTCCGATTGACATATGATTTTTTTTCCAACATGTAGTTTAGAGTTTGTACATGATTTTAGACTACAAATTTGTCATTTTTAGTTTTATATTCATTGACTTACAGTCCCCCAAAGTCGATATATCAAAGCTGAAAGTTTTTAATTTTTCAGTTTTTTTGTATTCGGTGAAAGTTTTAAAACATGCATATTTAATTCGTTTGAAGTCGGATTGACATTTGGTTTTTTCCAACTTGTAGTTTACAGTTTAAAAATGATTTTAAATATAATTTTGTCATTTTTGGTTTAACATTCAATGATTTACTGTTCTCCGAAGTCGGGATATCAAAACTGGAAATTTTCAACTTTTTAGTTATTTGTTTTTGTATTTTGTATTATGTGAAAATGTTATCACATGTATATCACATTCGTTTAAAGTCAGATTGACATGATTTTTTTTCCAAAGTGTATTTTAGAGTTTGTACATGATTTTTGACTATAATTTTGTTAATATTAGTTTCATATTCAATGAGTCACAATCCCCCAAAGTCGGGATATCAATATGAAAATTTTCAAAGTTCAACCCACTAAGTAGTAAGTAATTACCAAAAAATTCCAGTTTTTTCGGGTTTTCCGGTTCAAAACCCACTTTACCCAATTCCAACCTACCCACTTTGATGTTTCCGGGTTTTCCGGATCTAGACCAACTTTACTTGGAACCGAACCGCAACTGATTCCTATATACCGGTCTGTTTTCCGTTCTACAAAATCCCGTGAACCGGTTCCGGATTTTCCGGATCCAAGTCCGGGTCCATCCGGTTCGTGTTTGGACCCACTTTCATCCCTAGTTAGATTTGACGCTCCCAAATTGGGATTCTATAAAAGATATTAAAAAAAAAAAACATTTGCGTTTTTTATCCTACTTAAAGATAAAAAATTAAAAAAAAAATAAAAAATAAAAAAAACAACATTAGAAGCGGTAGTGGTGCCAACTGCTGACTATATAGATGATTTAGGTGTTGTTTATTTTTTGGAAAAAACCTCTTCAAACCTCTTACTGCTGCGCGGCGCAGCACACGCGCATCACTTTTCATCTCGCAGTTGTTTGTTTTTTACAAGTCTTCTGAGTCAAAACCTATGCGCGTGCTCTGTTTGGCGCAGCACTTGTACTGCCTCTTCCAGCCTCTTCTTCTTCTTTTTTTATTGCTGAAATTTTGATTATATGTTATTAATATTTTATTTCACATTTTTTCCCTTTTTTTTCGTTTATTCTTATTGAATTTATTTTTCATTTTTTTTATATTCAATAATGATAATTTCTTGATGAAATATCATTATTTTTTTACTGAAAATATCTTTATTTTTTGTTGAAATATCATTCTTTTTTACTGAAATATCATTAATTTTTACCGAAATGTTATACATTATTAAATTTTTATGTATTAAAAAGCTATTTTCGGTTTATAAAATTAGTTTATTTTAATTTTTTAATATCTGCAGCAGTATGCCGATGTTAAAAAAACAAATACGCTTCTTATTATAGTCTGCAGTCGTTTGGTCTACCTCTTCTACTGCAGAGGGTTGCAAAGGTGGTCCGCAGACTTTATGAATTTTTGCTTCAGAAAATCAAACAGCACCTTTGTGATATCACAACATTTGCGTTTTTTATCCTACTAAATTATACAGAGAAGATATATTTGAAATGATAGTGGCTTTTTCTTTTGGTTGGTTTGCTAGTAGAAACAAAAAGAATTGATGTCAACTGGATTTATTGGTTGCAAAACAGTATTGGCTATCATGATACAATTATTTGATTTGTTTGATAGCAATGATGCTAGTTGGTTTTGATAAAAATATGATTGTTCAAAAAAATTATGTCACAATCACGTTGTTTTATACATTTTAGTAAATTTAAAATGAATAAATACTATATCTAATTTGTTATGTTAGAAAAGGAAAAAGAAAAAAAAAAGGATATAAAGTTAATTAATACTAAACTAAGCAAAATATTTTGTTACATACTCGAAATAATAACTTTTAATTCGTTACAGTATCTCTAGTTTTTTTTTTTTTTGTATTTCTATTTTGCATATCACTACAATAACGTGAGGTTAATGTGAAAACTGGCAAGAGGATACACGGTTTCAGGACGAATGTTGTCGACTGGGTCCAAAATTTCAAGATCTGCCATATGTGATAATGTGACGGGTTACTTTCACACACTAGATAAGAATCACTGCCCACCCTTGATATATATGACAATACAAATAATGGTACTAAACTTAGAAAATATTTCTAAGAGTTCAAATATTTTAGAATTTTATATTCACACAAATGATCGTAATATTTTTAAGGAGTTAAGATAATAATCAAGTTTTTCTTCATTTACCAAAATGAACATCAAACTAGAAATATTATATTACTGAGTTTTTTCATTTGTTTTGTACTGGCTTTATATCATATCAGCAAAACAGCCAGAAACTACTATATAGTTAAAACTTAAAAGAATACATGAATCATATGAACATGAAACTACTACATAGTTAGAAGAATACATGAATCAAATGAACATTGGATCTTTCATACGCATAACCAATTAATGTTCCTTTAACTCAATTAGAAAACCAAAAGTAACATTCAGACACAATATTATCAAACAATGTGTCTATTTTTAGCTTCTTAGTAGAAAAAAACAAGCATTCTGAAATGCCCATGTCAACCACAACAGTATAAGAACTAATATATCTAAAGCCTTCTTTTGATCCCCTAATAAACTCGTTGAATCTGCCCAAAAAAATTCAATCCTTTGCTGAACTGTAACCCATATAAGGAATACTCCATCAATCAGGTGTTGCATGGAAGCCACCAAAAAAAGCTTATGAATTATCAAGAAGCTACTAACACGTATCATCTATATAGTTAAAGAGTTAAAATTCACCGAACATTCTTGAAGTTAAAAAAAAAAGTTAAGAGGTCTAGACCCCCTTCCTTCGATTCAAACGAGAACTAATCCAACATTTTTTATCCAATTCAAGTACATCGCGACTAAGAAATTGTGTTCGAAATGAAGACTCACCAAGCCAGTTTTCTTCCCACAATGTGGTTGAATTGCATTTACCCACTTTTTCGTGTAAAAATCCTCCACACATGTCTTTGGATCGAAGATGTTGTAAAGGGCATATAATTCTCATCTCCATGTTCTCCATATTACCCATGAATAGCCGAAATGACCAAGAACCAAACCATCTTAACACCATTTCATGTGCATAACACGGTTAGATGCAAAAGGTTACCTATTCCCAATACACCCTCTTTTTTTTTGGGGGGGGGGGGGGGGGGGGGAAACACTTCTTCCATTTATCCAAGTCATTTCTCTTTGCCATGGAAGTAGCTAAGACGATTGAAGTTGGGGGAAAATTGGGGTTCCAGGTTCGAAACAGTTCTGAGCATCTCAGATAATTGATCAGAGCACGTGGAGTAACAATTGTTGATCAATGAATATATTCTCAAATAATATACGTAGGATCGGGTGTGAGGTTAAAAGAGGTTGGATAAAGGATACTCGTATGCAAAATCATTCATTTTTTGTTGGTTTGCAAGAAACGAAATCTATGGAGGTTAAAGGGTGTTTGGATAAGCATCTTTGGGGATCAAATAATTTTCAATGTGATCATGAAAACCTAATTCTTTGGATCTAGGTTTTCACAAGTTGAACATGTAAACTTGAATACCAAAGCAAAACCCTAGAAACTAGTATATAGATCAAACTTTACACAATAATAGGGTTTAGATATTTACCTTGCTTGTTATGTAGTAATAACAAGAATATATTGAAGATATTTGACTCTTGAAAGTAAGTGCCTCAAATGTGACACCTCTAATTGCTTACAAACACTCTTTGGAAGAGGATGAGAGGGGATAGGAGGGAATGCACTAGAATTTCAGCTAGGGTTCTTATGTATGTGTGTGTAGGCCGAAAATCCTAAGGGTGGGATGCGTATATAACAGTTGGTTGTTTACTCCCAAATCTAGGGTTTGCTGGAGGAAACCCTAATTCCTAGCTTAAGGCCTAAGAAACACATAGACACTCATTAAGGAGCCTTGGAAGAAAACTTATAGGGCCACCCTATAATTTTCGTCCACTCCTTTCCATGGACTTCATTCAGCCAGTTTCACAATTATCAGTGATTTGCAAAACAACCCCTGCATTATTAATCATTTCCTTTAATCCCAAAATTAATACCAAATTAATTTCTGATTAAATACTAAAATAACATGATTTCTAAATAACATATTATTCTTATAATATATTAATAAATCATTTTAAGCATCAATTTATTATTCCAAATAAATTCAACTCTCTCTCCAATAGTCATCTAGTCAAGTTGAAAGAGTGAAGGCAACCCAACAAGACTTGTGCTATTATCAATTCAAGTATATACCAATTATAGTTATGGGCTTAGGAACCTAATCCAACAATCTCCCACTTGGATAAGTATAATAACTATGACTGTAAGTTTAACTTCAAAAATTGATCAGTACATTGTAGCTTTCAAAAGCTGTTGTCGAACTCTGACCTAGTCAGTTATGTTTCCTAAGATAAGGGATCATATAATCCTCCGTTCTACAAGATATAATGTGGACAAATGACATGGGACATAATCATTCTCATTATCCAACAATTTTTTCCCGGTTTCTGATTTGTAATGATAGATAATTTAATTGAACACATCAATTTAGTTCTGACCAGGCCCGACACATAAGTCAACACCAAATCATCGAGGGAATTAACATATCGCTTTTCCCTTTAGGGCGAAAGGAATAGATAAACTTTGACTTATATTCTTGTACTATTTACTCATCAAATTGTACACAACAATACGTTTTATAACATCAAGTTACTAATGCGTTTACGTATTATCAATTCACAACCAAATTGTGAACAACTCATATATCTTGGTTTAAAGACTGATATAATCGTCTCATAAATACTCGTAATAAATTCCATGAAACAATTCTATGAGCGTGGGTTAATCAAATACTCAAATCCCCATTTGAAGAGTACTCATGAACGTTGCAGCAAACCATTGGTTTGTCTAAGCACTTAGACAATCTACAAGCCAACTCATGACAGTCTTAATTCACTACTTACTTCCAAAGTATGATCGATTGTGGATGTTTTGAATAATCCAATTATTCGGGAAGTAAAACATGCAAAGTTGAAACACAAAGTAAACAATTGACAAAAGATAGTAAACAATACTCATAAATAAATCTCCATTACTTAATCATCAAATGTCAATTACATTTATCTAGTACAGGTTTCTAAATATCTATCTAATCACTAAAACTAACATCGTCCTTCAGACCAATGCTCCTCGCATGTTGAATGTGCTTAATCCTACTTAGACCCTTTGTGAGGGGACCTGTAGGATTCTCTTATGATGATACCCTGTTAACGACAAGGTGTCCTTATTCTACTCGATGTCTAATAAAATGATATTTTCTATCAATATGCCTAGCTCTTCAATGATCTCTTGGTTCATTGGTCAAGGTAATCAATCCTTCATTATCGCAGAAGATCTCCATCGGCTACTTAATGGCTGGCACAACTCCAAGGTATCCAATGAAGTTCTTCAACCATATAGCCTCCTTTGACGCTTCGCTTGTAGCTATATACTCTAATTCACATGTTGAATCAACTACGGGCTCTTGCTTGGAAATTTTCCAAGTTACTGCTCCTTCATTAAGGGAAAACACCCAGTCTGACTGAGAACGGAAGTTGTCTCTGCCTGTCCAAAAACTGGCATCACTAAACCCTGTAACTCTTAAGTCATCACTTCCACCAAGCACAAGGACTCACTCTTTCATCATTCGCAGATACTTAAGAATGTTCTTAACTGCTATCCAGTGAGCTTTACCCGAATTTCCCTGATATCGGCTAATCATGCTTAAAGAAAAAGCCATGTCAGGGAGAGTACATGTCATACTGTATATGATCGAGCCAACGACGGATGCATATGGAGTTCGACTCATCTCTGATATCTCTGCATCCGTACTCAGACTCTAAGTCTTACTCTGCTTCGTATTATTCTGGATAGGTATCTCTCATTTCTTTGAATTTTACATGCTAAAACGTTTTAGCAGGTTATCCAAATAAGTACTTTGACTAAGTCGAATTAGTCTTTTACTCCAATTTCTCAAAATTCTTATTCCCAAAATATAGGTAGCCTCTCCCAGATCCTTCATAGCAAAACATTTTCCAAGCCAGGACTTAACCTCCTGCAAGGTTAGAACATTGTTTCCTATAAGTAGTATGTCATCAACATACAATACTAGGAGGGTAAATATACTCCCACTAGATTTGACATATACACATGACTCATCCTCACTCTTAGAGAAGCCAAACTCTTTGACTTTCTCATCAAAGCAAAGATTCCATCTGCGAGAAACTTATTTTAATCCATAGATTGATTTCTCAAGCTTACACACTCTATTAGGGTATTTAGCAACCACAAAACCCTCTGACTGACTCATGTAAATATCCTCATCCAACTTTCCATTAAGGAAAGAGGTTTTGACATCCATCTGTCAGATTTCATAATCATGAAACGTAGATATGGCTAACATAACCCTAATAGATTTGATCTTAGCCACTGGTGAGAAGGTCTCATCATAGTCAACCCCTGGGGTTTAAGTAAAGCCCTTTGCAACTAGTCGTGACTTGAAAATGTGTACCATTCCATCCATGTCGGTCTTCTTCTTTAAGATCCACTTCCACCCAACTGTCTTATGACCTTGTACACTGCCTACCAAGTTCCAAACTTGATTGTCATACATGGACTGCATGTTGTTGTCCATTGTCACTTTCCATTTAGCAGACTTAGGGCCCATCATGGCTTCTTTGTAGTTAGTAGGTTCATCCAAATTTACCAGTATGTTAACACTAATAAACGTATCACCTTCTGCAGTTATATGGAAACCATATAACACAGGCTGAACTCTAACTTTACTAGAATGCCAAAGAGGTAATTACTCGTCAATCAGTTTAACAGGAATTTCTTCCTCAGGTTGAGCGCTAGTGTTAGAGGTTCCTTCATCGCTTGACTCTTGAATTTCTTCAAGATCAATTATGCTCCAACTGTCCTCTTTGCATATGATCTCTTTCTAGCAAAAGACTCCCCTTCGTGATATGAATACCACATTCTCACTAGGTCTGTAGAACAAGTATCCAAAGGACTCTTATGGATATCCGATGAAAATACATTGCTCACTTTGAGGTTCAAGCTTTTCGTGAGTCTCTCTTCATATGAAAGCTTCACAACCCCAAACCTTGATATGTGCCAACGAAGGAACCTTCCCTGTCCACATCTCGTGAGTTGTTTTGGTAACCTTATTGATTGGGACTAGATTAAGAATATAGGTGGAAGTATCTAAGGCATACCCCTAGAATTAAATTGGAAGCGAAGCTCAACTCATAATGGATCGAACCATGTCTAACAAGGTTCGATTAAGCCTCTCAGCCACACCATTAAGTTGTGTTGTCCTAGGAGGTGTCAATTGTGAAACAATTTCACATTCCTTGAGATAGTCGTGGAACTCGATACTAAGATACTCAGCACCCCTGTCAGATCAGAGCATCTTGATCTTCCTGCCCAATTGATTTTCGACTTCATGTTTAAACTCTTTGAACTTTTCAAAGGTTTCTGACTTATGCTTGATTAACTAGATATATACATACATGTTACAATCATCGGTAAAAGTCACATAAAATTGATTTGCATCCCTTTCGGTGGATCTAAAGGGTCCACACACATCTGTATGTATGAGATCCGACAATCCCTCACCTATTTCACATAAACTCGTGAAAGGTAATTTAGTCATCTTTCCAAGCAAACAAGACTCACATGTATCATCTGACCTTAAGTCAAATGATTCCAACACTCCATCCTTTTGGAGTTGGGTAATGCACTTCTTGTTGACATGTCCAAGATGTCAATGCCACAAGCATTCTTTGTTTAAACCATTAGACGCATCAATTTGTAACACAATATTTCCTAAACTGTCGACTACCATCACAGTTTCATATACACCATCACAAGGCAATGCTTTAAAATAAAATACACGATTATAACAAGCATTAATAGAATCATTCTCATTATTAAATACTTTCCGAGGTTGGCTTGATCTTTCCATCCTTTATATCTTGCAAGTACTTGGGGCAGCTTCTCTTCCAATGCCCTTTGCCATGGCAGTAAAAGCAGGCAGCATCTTTTGGAACAGAGAATGGGGCTTCAGAACTAGACTTGCCTTTAGGGTCATTACTTGACGGCCTGACTTTAGACTTTCCCTTATAGTTCTATTTCGAGGGATCTTTCCTCTTCTTCCCCTTCCCTTGCCTAATGGCCAAGATCGGAGTAGCAGTAGGAGTAGAGTCAATACTCTTTGTCTTCAATCCACTCTTAGCGGTTCTTAGCAAAACTTAAAGTTGACTCAATGTGACCTCCACTTTGTTCAAATGATAAGTCATTTTGAACTGATCATAACAAGGAGGTAAAGAGTACAAGACTATGTCAATAGCTAGCTCTTCATTGGAGTTCGCATTAAGTTTCAGCAAATGATCCACATAGCGATGCATGTGTTGTAGGTGGGTCGTGACAGACTCTTCTTCCTTCATCTTGGTGGTTATGAAAGACTTGACTATCTCATACTTTTCTTAACGTGCACTTTGATGTTACTTCTCCATCAAGTCATTGCACATCTCATAAGGCAAGAGTATTCATAAAACCGTTGTAGCTCAAGAGTCATAGTTGCCACCATGATACACAACACTTTGTCGTGTCTTTACAGTGGGCCCTATATTCAGCTATTTCTTCAGGAATGGCTTTTGTTTCAGCTATCTCGTTCAGCTCTTTGTCGAGGACGTATTCCTTGTTCTCGAATCGCAAGGCCATCCTTATGTTGCGCATCTAATCAATGAAATTGGAGCCATCAAATGACCTTGGCACAAATGCTCAAGAGCGAGAAGGTGTTTGAGAAGTTGTTGTTGGAGGAACCGGAAGCGTTGTTGGAAGTTGAAACCTACAAAAGAAGAAGACATAAAATGATTAGATAACGAAATCCTTAATATAACACCCAAAATAAATATTAAGCCTAAGACCCAACACAATAATCCACAATTCAGAAAAGGGATGTCGTAATCCAATTGTAAAATATTTTAAGGTGGGTAAATGATGATTTACCAATTTCACCTTGAAAAACGAAATTTAAATGAGTTAGGTTTTTAAATGAAACTCCTAGATCTTTTAAGATTTATTGAACTATTCAATGGCATGTTTAATCTCGATTATGTCTTTTTTCTTTCTGACTGGGATACCGAGGATGACAAACAAGGTGTGAATAACCATGCAAATTAGCTTGGTAATCTGATGTCATTTATTACCTAATCAATGTGTCGGTTAACCACACACACTCCATTGATCGATGATAAATTACGAGCTACCCATTGCCATTCTTTATATGTCCATATTAGTATATCGGTTAACCATACACGCTCCACTACTGACTTTAATAAAGTGCAATGTGCAATTTCATGGATTAGCATCAAATTTACATTTTCCTAAAGTAACTAAGATTGTGAGGTTTTTTATAAAAAATATTTAGTTACTTTATAATTTCATTATACTTATTAATGACAATTTAATGTCCTATCCTACCCGTTCGGCTAACGACCATCGACTAATCAAGAGTGCGGTGGGTAAGAATGGATACCTAATGACGGTCATTTTATAGGCCGCTTCCTCAAACACCCTTATAGACCAACTTCGTGAATGAGGCCTACAAACGCTAAGACTAATCTTTTATGATATATATATATATATATATATATATATATATATATATATATATATATATATATATATATATAATCTTTTAATCTTACAATATATAAGGGTTTACTTTAAACTTTTAAAATACTAGGGTTCTAGAATTTAAGATTTCAAAATTAAACTTTTAATTAAATTTTAAATTCCAAAACCAAATGGGTATTTTTAAAACTTTTCAAAAATACTAGGTTAAATACGTTTTAATAATTAAATTAATAAATTAATTTTGTCTTTAACAAAAAATTTAACCCAATCATGGAATCATGATAAGGATATAAGATTACATATTAATTTACGAATTTTAAACCATTAAAACAAAATTAGTGTAATATTTCAACCAAATCCATGAAAGATATGTCAAAGCCGAAAATATGGAATCTAACTGACCAACTCATCAAGTCTGGGCAATGCACTCGTCGAGTTCCAAACATAACTCGTCGAGTTCAATGAACAGAATGACGATTTTGCTCCATTTCCTTTGAACGATTGACAATTGCATCAAGTTCAACTGAAAAACATCCTAGGCTCTGATATCACTGATGGGTTATGAGCATAAAAACAAAATATCCTATGTGATTAGGCAACCCTAATTCTTTGGATCTAGGTTTTCACTAGTTGAACATGCAAACTTGAATACCAAAGCAAAACCCTAGAAACTAGTATATAAATAGAAATTTACACAATAATGGGTTTAGACATTTACCTTTCTTGTTATGTAGTAATAACAAGAACACCTTGAAGATCTTTGCCTCTAGAAAGCAAGTGCCTCAAATGTGACACCTCTAATGGCTTACAAACACTCTTTGCAAGAGGATGAGAGGATGAGAGGAGGGAATGCGCCAGATTTTCAGCTAGGGTTCTAGTGTATGTGTGTAGGCCAAAAATCCTAAGGGTGGGGATGCTTATATAACAGTTGGTTGTTTACTCCCAAATCTAGGGTTTGTTGGAGGAAACCCTAATTCTCAGCTTAAGGCCTAAGCAACCCATAGACCCTCATTAAGGAGCCTTGGAAGAAAACTTATAGGGCCACCCTATAATTTTCATCCACTCCTTTCCATGGAGTCCATTCACCAGTTTCACAACTATCAGTGATTTGCAAAACAATCCTTCCATTATTAATCAATTCCTTTAATCCCAAAATTAATACCAAATTAATTTCTGATTAAATACTAAAATAACATGATTTCTAATTAACATATTATTCTTACAATATATTAATAAATCATTTTAAGCATCAATTTATTATTCCAAATAAATTCAACTCTCTCTCCAATAGTCATCCTGTCAAGTAGAAAGAGTGAAGACAACCCAAAAGGACTTGTGTTACTATGAATTCCAGTATATACCAATTATAGTTATGGGTTTAGATACCTAATCCAATAGTCTCCCACTTGGATAAGTCTAATAACTATGCTTGCAAGTATTACTTCAAATTTTGATCAGCACATTGTAGTTTTCAAAAGCCACTGTCGAACTATAACCTAGTCAGTTACGTGTCTTAAGATAAGGGATCATATAATCCTGTGTTCTGAAAGATATCATGTGGAAAAATGACATGGAACAAAATCATTCTCATTGTCCAATAATTTGTTTCCCGATTTCTGATTTGTAATGACAAAGAACTTAATTGAACACATCAATTTAGTCCTGACCGGGCCCAACACATAAGTCAACACCAAATCATTGAGGGGCCTAAAAATACGTTTTATAACATCAAGTTATTGATGCGTTAATGTATTATCAATGCACAACCAACTTCTAAACAACTCCTATATCTCGGTTTAAAGACTACACAACATTATTGTCTCATAATTACTCATGATAAATTCCATGAAGTAATTCTATGAGTGTAGGTAAATCCAATACTCAAATTCCCATTTCAAGAGTACTCATGAACATTGCAAAAAACCATTGCTATGTCTAAGCACTTAGACAGTCTACAAGTCAATTCAAGATGGTCTTAATTCACTACTTACTTCCAAATTATGATCGACTGTGGATATTTTGAATAATCCAATTGTTCAGAAAGTAAAACATGCAAAGTTGAAACACAAAATAAACAATTGAAAAAATATAGTAAACAATGCTCATAAATAAATCTCCATTACTTAATCATCAAATGTCAATAACATTTATCTATTACAAGTTTATAAATATCTATCTAATCACTAAAACTAATATCGTCCTTCAGACCAATGCTCCTCGTATGTTGAATGTGCTTAATCCTACTCAGACCCTTTGTGAGGGGATCTACAGGATTCTCTTCTGATAATACCCTCTTAACGATGAGGTGTCATTCTTCTACTCGATGTCTGATAAAATCATATTTTCTGTCGATATGCCTAGATCTTCAATGATCTCTTGGTTACTTGGCCATGCAATCGCTCCTTCATTATCGCAGAAAATCTCCATCGGGTCCTTAATGGATGGCATAATTCCAAGGTCTCCAATAAAGTTCTTCAACCATATAACCCTCTTTGATGCTTCGTTTGTAGCTATATACTTCGATTCACATGTTGAATCAGATGCGGTCTCTTTCTTGGAAATTTTCCAAGTTACTGCTCATCCATTAAGGGTAAACACCCAGCCTGACTAAGAACGGAAGTTATCTTTGTATGTTTGAAAACTGGCATCACTATACCCTGTAACTCTCATATCTCCGTCTGTTTGAAAACTGGCATCACTATACCCTGTAACTTTTACCCGGATTTCCCTGATATAGGCTAAACATGGTTAACGCAAAATACACTACAGGGTGTGTACATGTCATAGCATACATGATCGAGCCAACGGCGGAAGCATATGGAACACGACTCATCTCTACTATCTCTACATCTGTACTTCGAATCTGAGTCTTACTCAACTTGGTATTACTCGGGATAGGTAGCTCTCCTTTCTCTGAATTTACCATGCTAAAACGATTTATCACCTTATCCAAAAAGTACTTTAACTAAGTCCAATTAGTCTTCTACTCTTATTTCTCAAAATCCTTAATCCCAGAATATAGGCAGCCTCTCCCAAATCCTTCATAGCGAAACATTTTCCAAGCCGGGACTTAATCTCCTGCAAGGTTGGAACATCGTTTCCTATAAATAGTATGTCATCAACATACAATACTAGGAAGGTTACTATACTCCTACTAGAATTGACATATACACATGACTCATCCTCACTCCTAGAGAAGCCAAACTCTTTGACTTTCTCATCAAAGCAAAGATTCCATCCGCAAGAAGCTTGTCTTAATCTATAGATTGATTTCTCAAGCCTACACACTTTATTGGGGTACTTAGAATCCACAAAACCTTATGGATGACTCATATAAACATCCTTAGCCATTTTTCCATTAAGGAAAGCAGTTTTGACATCTATCTGGCAGATTTCATAATCATGAAACGCAGCTATGGCTAACATAACCCTAACATATTTAATCTTAGCCACTAGTGAGAAGGTCTCATCATAGTCAACCTTGGGGTTTAAGTAAAGCCCTTCGTAACCAGTCGTGACTTGAACGTGTGTACCTTTCCATCTATGTTGGTCTTCTTCTTTAAGATCCACTTGCAACGAACTATCTTACGACTTGGTACATTGTCAACCAAGTTCCAAACTTGATTTTCATACATCGACTGGATCTCGCTGTCCATTGCCTCTTTTCATTTAGTAGACTCAGGGCCCACCATGGCTTCTTGGTAGTTAGCAGTTTCATCCAAATTTACTAGTGTGATATCACTGATAAATGTATCACCTTCTGCAGTTATATGGAAACCATATAACATAGGCGGAACTCTAACTCTACTAGAACGCCAAAGAGGTAATGACTCGTTAATTGGCTTAACAGGAATTTCTTCCTCGTGTTAAGTGCTAGTGTTAGAGGTTCCTTCATCACTTGGCTCTTGAATTTCCTCAAGATCAATTATGCTCCTACTGTCCTCTTTTCATATGAGCTCTCTCTTTTTAAAGACTCCCCTTTGTGCTACGAAGACCACGTTCGCACTAGGTCATTACACAAAATAACAATCTACTTGCTATTTCCATGTATCTTCAATGAAATTGCTAAGATCTCTTCCTCAATTCATTCACAATGGATGGTATATATGGGATACCTACTACCACATTTGCTCTTATGCAAACACATTGCATACATAATTGTCACACCTCTATCTGGCCAATGGCAAAAATGTCGAGTGGTGACGGTACATAGATTTCCCAAATCACAGAGCGCCAATCATAACTACCTAATTAAATGAAAACCTATATGTCTTCAAGCTGATAATCCCTTCTTGTTTTGATCTTTACTCCATCTTATGAACACATACAATTTTTGAAAATGTCAACTTGATGTTGGTGTGTTTACAGGTTTTGAGGTAAAAGCGTAATAAACTCTTTTGAAAGCCTTCTAGAAATTTTATGATTCTTAAATTCCTCGTTTTCAATGATTTATTACATCACCTCTTGAATTATTATCTTTTTAGGACATTATGCTAATCCTATCTTATTACCTTTTATGATATATTAATAATCCTAATTTACAATCTTCGCAATCTAGCAATCCTATTTTATTATTTTTTAGGATATATTATAAATCATAACTCACTATCTTTACAACATATCTAACGATCCTATCTTATTATCTTTTAGGATATATTATTAATTCAAAATAACTATCTTTGCAGGATATCTAATGATTCCTAGCATATTTTATCTACCATTCTAAGGTGTCCCTAATGGTAGTCAAATGTCTAAGTTGTTTGTAATGTATTACCATGAGCCCCATAATCGACGTTGTTTGACTAATAATTACCCCGCCATGACGCTTCATCGGACGTTGAATAATGATTAATAATAAAGTTATCCTATCGGGATTGTAACTACAAATCGCAGGTGGGTGTATCAATCCTCGTATAGATCTATACATATCTTTCTAGCTCTCACAAGATTAATGATTATAGGTATCAGGGTAGTCGAATTTAATTAAGGCTATTGGATGAATATTAATAACTCACTAACACATTAACCTTAAGTATTTTATTTTTTATCTTTTATCTATCCTATAATTATCATAATATAAAATCCTTTAATTTTATATTTTGTAATTATATATTTTAGATATCAAAATTATTTTGATGTGCGTGTATATAAATACACACACACACACTAATTATGGTTATTTGAAAACATGATATTTGGGCCGAGTAACGATTAGGTATAATGCATATCTCAATATTTGACCAACATAACGTCTAAGTACTATGTTATCCTAGGGATTTGGTCACTATAAAATCTAGGAATTATCTCTTCCTAGACTATAGATCATCATAAATCTTAGGTATAATATCATAGCTTACAACTAGGTATAGTATTTATAGCTACAGTATCCTAAGGTTTCTAGCTTTATAAAACGACTGATATTTATGGATATAAATATATTTTGATAAATCAATTTGATAAACATGTATTCACACCCCCTCCCCCCGGTAAAACATTTAAAATAGTAAAATTAGGGTCGTTAACTCACTCTAGTAGCGTATTCTGAAGAATCCAACTCATTGCTTCTAAAGCTTCGAGCCATTTAAGAGGACTTCTGAAAAAGACTGAGAGATATAGAGAGAGTGTTTGGGATGAGAAAATCAGAAACTAAGCACCTCTATTTATAATGGTTGTGCGTGCAGCGCACTTCATGCGCGACATGCACTCACTTCGTGGCTCCATCCAAAGCTTGCCCCGTATCACACTTCTGATGGTCCACGTCTCCGTAATCTTGACGAATCTAGGTGTCAGTCGTGCACGACGAGCATGGCGCAATCTTGGCTTGCACCTCTATATCTTTTATAAAAATTCATATCTTCCTTATAAGAATCTTGTTTCTTAGCCTCTTTATATATTTGTGTAGCTCTCTACTAGTTCTACAACTTTCCTTTGGAGGAATAATTTTAGGGTTTCTGGAAAATTCCATATTGATAATATAGATAATTAGGAACTAGATAATTCCATGTTTGAAATAATATTATTTTATTTTTAACTAACTTATATTGTCCAAAAGCTCTTACAAAACAAGTCGCTTTTAGTTATCATCATACAACGAATGAGAAGGCAAACGGGCAACAAGTTGTGTCGCTAAGCCCTTTTGTATGGTAAAGCCATTTATTTCAAATTAGAGTTTCTAGGGTTTTCCTATCAGCTATAAATAGGGTCCTTAGGCTACCCGTTTTCTACTACTCATACCTTTAGCAGGATAGCCGAAATTTCCATCCCCTCTCTTCTCTCTTCAAGTTTCCTTAGTTGGTAGGGATTAGGTATGAACCATCAGAAGCACAAGATTTTTGGTGCTTGCTTCCAAGAGCTTTTGAAAAAGGATTTGATTGATTATTTACAAGAATAATTAAAAGGTATATAAACCCTAACTTATTTATGAGTTTTGAAAATACTAGGGTTTCCATAGGGTTCTTTGATGTTCATAGATTATAGCATTCAATAGTGAAAACATAGATCAAATTAGGTTGCATATGAACTTAAGGGTTAATTTATTTTCTGCCGCATGAATTTTTTTAACCTATAAAAACTATCAATATTATATAGGGTGTTGAGCGCGGACCAACTTCATGCTGAATACCAATACACTCGGGTGGACCAACTTCATGTTGAAGGCCAAAAAAGGCAGACCAACTTTACATTGAAGGCCAAAGGGGCGGACCAATTTTATGTTGAAGGTCATTATGTGTATGCATTGTATATATATTGTGGTATGTGGTATCTTGGGGAGCTCACTAAGCTTCAGCTTACAATTGTTGAATAACTATTTTTCAGGTTGTTCTTTTGATAGTGGGAAGGCTATGGTATGGTTGTAGCCGCATCAAATAAAATACTAATGTTTTTAGACTTCCCTTAAAACCCTCTTTAATAAATGTATAAAGATGATCTTGCAATATAAATGGGATGTTGAAATGATGTTTTATATATTTTGAAATTGAAAATTTTTGGTTGAAAAATTGGGACGTAACAGTATGTTTCCTTGCAATGGGGTTTCTTAGATGCTACTATAGAGGAGATAAGATTTGGATATATGTGGAGATGGGTATATCATGATTTTTAATGAATGTTAGGGACTCCATTATTGTTAATAGATCACCTAAGTATGGGTTTGAATTTTGTCGAGGCCTTAGGCAGGGGGATCAATTATCTCATTTCCTTTTCATTTTAGTTATGGAAGGTTTACACACTTTTATTTATAAGGCACAATGTGTTGGGTTTTATGTACTCTAACATCCCTATGGTGCACATACAACCCTAATTCTTTGGATCTAAGTTTTCTCTAGTTATAAATGCAACAAAAATTTCCAAAGCATGAAGCCTACAACTAGCATACAATTTGGCATATGAATCATAAAAGTAAGTTAGATGGTTACCTCTTTGTTGTAGCTTGATGTATTTGGTCTTTAAGAACTTAGCACCCCAAGTGTGATGCCTCAAACGGTTCACAATACACCATGGACAAATGGAGGACTTAAGAGAGAGAGAGAGAGAGAGAGAGAGAGAGAGAGAGAGAGAAAGAGAGAGAGAGAGAGAGAGAGAGAGAGAGAGAAAGAGAGAGGTTAGGCACACCAAAAATCAGCTAGGTCTCATAGAATACTAGTGTGTTAGATTTTTGGCTTCGTGGGTTACATATATAGTGTAGAATTCCAAGAGTCAAACCCTAATCTACTTCCTTGGGCCTTAATCCAATAATCCATATGATAAGCCCTTTGGACTAACTCTTCATGGAGTCTTGCATGAACTTAGTCCATTACTAATCAATATGGATCATTAGCCCAAACTATATATGTATCACTGATTTACTTAATCAGTCCCTGTTAATTTAATTAGTCTCTTTTGATTACTAAATTAATTCCAAATTAATTCTTGATCAATACTAATTAAATAATATGATTCCTCAATCAATATATTATACTTATAATATATTAATAAATCATAAATAACATCTTACTCAAATATTCATCCTATCAAATTGTCCTAGTGATATGCAACCCGAAATGGATCATGCTACTCTCGGGTCAAGTACATACCAATTATAGTCATGGGCTTAGACACCTAATCCAACACAATGTATGAGTTTCTTTTCGGATGCTTATGTGGGTCATTCTACTATGGAGGTTTCACGCCTTCTTCATGTTGATGATGTCATCTTCATAGGGGAATGCTCTCATCGAAAGGCATTTAATTTGGTGTGTATTCTCAAATGTCTTTTTTTTTTTTTTTTTTTTTTGGGGGGGGGGGGGGGGGGGGCAGGGTTGATGAATAATGTTCAAAAGAGAAAAATTATTGGTCTAGGTGTGGTGGATGCATCAGTTACAAAGTTGGCTTCGATATTGGGTTCTAGAGTTTCTTCCTTTCCTTTTTCTATCTTGGTGCTCTATTGATTACAATACGGTTTGTTGTGGGAATTAGAAATGAGTGGTGGATACTTTTACTGCTAAACTATCTAACTAGAAAGTTTGTTCTCTGTTTGTTGGTGGTCAACTTTCTCTAATAAAAATAACTAACGCTCTAGAATTTATCTACATATTATATGTCCATTTACAAAGTGCCTATTGCGATGCTACGAAAACTAGAGTCCATGTGAAATATTTTTTTTATTGGAGGTGATTTGGAGGAACGAAAAATGATATGGGTCAAATGGGATAAGTGCTTCGGTAGCAAGAAGTTGGATAATCTTGAAATTGGTAGTATTGTATATCTGAATAGATCCTTGCTATTCAAATGGGTGTGATGTTTCCGATGTAACCCAATAGCTATGTTGGTTAAAATTATACAGGAGATTTATGATATTCATGGTTGTGTTTGTGTGGATAGGCTTCTAAGTTCGACTTATAGCCCTTGGGTTTCTATTCTCAAATCGGTCAATCTTTTACATTAAAAAGGTGTTGATTTATTGGTTGCGTGTACTCGTAAATTAGGAAATAGTGAATTGTTTCTTTTTGGGATGACATATGATGCGGTGATAGTCCCCTTAAGGATCAATTTCATCGTGTTTATGCTCTCGATAATGATAAGAGTTGTTGCGTTAAAAATCAAGTTCAACTTCATGACTGGTTTTGGGATTTTAGAAGAAATCTGAGAGGTGGGGAAGAAATTTTACAGTATATGAATTTGAGAAGCAATACTAATATGATTGTATTGAATGGTCAGAAAGATGGTTTGGATTAGTCATTTGACGGTTATGTGTAATTCATGGTTGCTTCAGCTCGGATTGTTAATGATGCTCGTATGTTGGTCGTTGATGGTGATACAACGGGATGAAATTGGTTAGTTCCTATAAAAGTTAATGTTTTTTTTGTAGAAGCTTGCTTTAATAGAACCACTTCTCGAGTGAACTTGGATGGGAGAGGTATTCAAATTGATGCGGTATTGTGTCTGATTTGTGGTTATGATGTTGAGATTGTCAACCATTTACTTTTTACATGTTCGATAGCTTTTGCATTATGGAGTTTATTGACTATCTGAGATTATTATCTTCCTATTTTGTCTACTTTTTCTAAGTAGGTAGGTTAAATCGCGTCTCTAAAGGCTACAACTGATGTAAAACTTTATACAGATGATGTAGGAGCCATGATTTTGTGGACCATTTGTAGTCATATGAATCAAATGCTTTTTAATCTTAAGGAGTATTATAAGATGGTTTTATAAGATTTGTTTCTCAATCGTTGTTGTTGTTGTTGGTGTTGTTGGTGTTATTATTAATGGTACCAACCTAAGTTTTGTATTAATTGGGTAGGCTTGTCACAAAATCTCAATAAATTTTTTTATTATTTTTTTATATTTATTTATATATTTTTTTTATAGCTCTTTCTAGTTTCAAATAAAATTATTATGGTTCTTTAGATAACAATACGTAACCAAATTACCAACTCGTAATTTTGTAAAAAAGTATTTATATTTATATCACGATCTTATAAATACTATCTAATTTAAAATAGATTTTTAATTAAAACAAAATTTACCTTAAATTTTGCTTCTTCCGTGTGAAACGACAAAAAATAATAATTAGAAACATGGTATTTTATTCTTATGAAATCCGATAATATCATCTGATGGAAATGATGAGAATGGGATTTGTTTTATGTCATCGTGTAGATGTAGAAGTAGTTATCGTTTTTAAGATTAATGAGTGGATGTTATTATCATGAGGATTTCATTGGCGTAATGAGTCTCTTTTTTTCTCTATTGGTGCTTGTATACATGGACACATACAATATCCCAATCATGATGGATGCCACACATTCTTGCCCTAAAGTCTACAATCATCAACAATCTCCACTATTGACTTTTTCCACTTTTATTTTTTTGTTAGATATAATAATACGAGTAAAATTACGAGGAGCACTTTGGTTTATGGGACTATAACTTTACATCTATTCTAATAAAATTTTAATAAATGAAAATTATTTTGATATTTGTTTATTTAAAATTTTTGCTAAATATCATTATTAGAAAATTATAAATTATTTAAACTTCATATGTTAATATAAATTCATATCTACTATAATAAATTAAGGTTTTTTTTGTCACATGTCCTATTCTCATTCATTTGGACACATAGTATTTTTCTAAAATTTTAAATTTTCTATTTTCCATTTGTCATTTTATTGTATTTTTCATTTTATTAAATTAAAATTCCACATTTAATGTGTAAGGTAATATATATGTAAAGTATTTATTAAAAAAAATTTATATATGTAATGTATTCAATACATTAAAGTCTCATTAATTTTAATAATTCAATTTTTTTTTTCATTTTTCTTATAAATTCAAACTTTTCAAATTATTAAAATTTTATATATATATATATTTTTAATTAAACCCATGTAATACATGGGTCTCACAGTGTTATTATAAAGTATTTTAATTTTTTTAATAATAAAAGGTTAATTAATTACACTAATTAATACGTTTATTATATATATAATGTACTATTTGTATTAAATGTATAAATCAATACTATAATTATTGAAACATTATTATTTAATGTAAATATATTTTCTCCATAAAACAAATATAATAATAAGAAACTTTTTCTAACACTAAAAATATTTATTATGATTTTTTTACATGAATTAAAATAATGAAATGTTATAACACAAATATTATCAAAATTGAGATATAATAATTTTAGTGGTGGGTTTTAGGATTTTAAATTTTCTACAACTAATTTGTTTTTAATTTTGTTAAACTTTGAGATGATGTAAGAATGAGTAAAAATTTGTCACTGACATGTTATTATAAGACTCTCTTTTTGTTAAGTATTTTATCTAACTATAGTATCTAGTATTATATGTCATATGACAATTAAGTTGTTTATGTAATTTATATTTTATATAGGTAATAAAAGAAAAAAAATTAATTTATAGTTTAGACTTAGGTCATGTAAAAACATATTTTTATGATACTAACATTATCTTTATATAGCTGGACGTTAGCATATTAGCATACCCGTTTCCAATCTACTTTCAATTTTAGTATTACATGTCAATTAGCTAACGATATCAAAGACAAAACAAACTAAAAATTTATATTGATCTAATTGTATAGCTATCGCACCAAACTATATTTATTTTTCTATCATTGAGTTTATTTAACTTTTCTTCAATATTTTTTATGTTACAAATTGATGTTAATTTTATTGATTATTACTTATGTGTAGACATTTTGTACCAGAATACATATTTGTGTTAACTATTGTTATTATTGTATACTTAATCGTCGTCATGATCATCATTGTTTTAAATATATTTTCAATTCTAATTTAATAAATATGTTATATCATTTTTGATGATATCACTATGCTTATTTTATTTTTATTCTTAATATATACATTAAATTACAATATTTATATATAGTATAACTTACATGTCTATACTTTTATCAGTAATTTTCGATTTTAGTAGCAACAATCAAACACAGTCATTAGTATTTTTCAATTTTACGTATATTATTAAATCCAACAATATTTCAACGCAACTAAGAATTCAATAAAAATCAAACATATTTTAACTTTATACATTAATATTAATATATTTTATTTTCTTATTATTTATATAAATCACACGTAGCATTTTTACTTTCATTTAAGCTATTTTATTTACATGTTTTTTTTTAAAATTAAAGTTACAACAATAATCCTTATCTAAACTACGTTTTATTTTATAAAAAAGTAATTTAATAGTCTCTCTCACATACATACACATATTGAAGTATTTGTTACCTACGACTTAATGAAAATTTTTTATTAGATTCATCAAGAAAATAGTATTGAATTATGTTTTCTAGTTATTTATTTTTTTAGACATTTTTTTCATTTTCGAATTATATGAATTCCAATTAGCCTATGTAGAACTTGATATCTGTTTCAGATTCGTTAACAAATATTTATCAAATAAGTTACAAATTATGATTATAATGGTCATGAAATCTTTAAAAATATTTAAAACCATGTTGTTGTAAAATACTTAATGAAGCAGAAAAATAATTGATTTAATCGGAAAATCGAAAGATAAAATATAAAAAAAATAAATAAGAAAGAATAATTAAACTTTGAATAAAGATATTTTACTGTTGAAAATGTATATTATACTCAAACAACGTACATCAATATATTATTTTTGAACTTTTGAATAATAATAAATTATTGTTTAACGTCAAAAATATTAATTTACAACATTAATATGAACTAAAGTAAAAAAATGAGAATGTGGTTAAGAGGCTGCCTTGGATCTGCAAGATCCTCTGTTCTAGTCAATGAAAGCCCGACTGAGGAGTTCCCATTATCGAAAGGTGTCCGACACGGTGACCCACTTTCCCCATTCTTCTTTATAGCAGCCATGGAGGGCCTTAGTTTTGCGATGCGGTCTGCCTGTGAGCTAGGCATTTTCCAGGGTGTTAAAATTCCAAATGGAGGCCCGATGATCTCTCATTTGCTATACGCAGATGATGCACTATTCATAGGGGAGTGGTCGAGAAAAAACATAAACAACCTAGCTCGTATCCTTCATTGCTTTCATGTCGCGTTAGGGTTAAAGGTAAACTTCAATAAATCAAAAGTTTTCGGAGTTGGATCAGAAATGCAAGAAGTATCAAACAGGGCCAGTACACTTGGGTGTGAACCATCTGCATTACCTTTTACATATCTAGGTGTTCCTGTCGGAGCCAACATGAATTTAAAGAAGAACTGTGAGCCGATTATTGAGAGATTTCAAGCCAAACTCTCAAAATGGAAATAAAAAACCTTATCTTTTGGTGGTAGATTGACCCTAATCCAATCAGTCCTTGGTAACCTTCCAACTTATTTTTTGTCACTATTTGTAGTACCTGACGAGGTAATCCAAACCCTCAAAAAACTGAGGAGCAGATTTCTATGGGGCGCTTAGGATGATAAGAAGAAATACATTGGGTCTCGTGGGACAAGGTAGTTGCACCCAAGGATTCAGGAGGCTTTGGGATTGGTACTATAAAAAGTCTCAATATTTCTTTAGTAATGAAATGGTGGTGGAAGCTGAGAACTAAACCACATCATCTTTGGGTAGAAGTAATATCAAGCTTGTATAACCTTAAGTCAAAACCTGATGATATCTACTCAAAGAAAACATTAACTAGAGTCTGGAATAACATTGCTGGCATAAGAAAGACCCTTGGAAAAAAGTTATTCCTGTCAGTTCTGTGATATCTAAACAACCCACAACTAATGGGGAAACTTGGAGATGTGGACTTACCTCGACGGGAACATACATGGTCCGTGATCTTAGAGAAAGATGGGATTACAAGCCTCCTGTCACTGATGGCCAATTTTGTTAGCTTAAGGAAGTCCCATTGAAATTCAATTGTTTTATTTGGAGGGCGAAAATGGGAAGGATATCAGTCACTTCGGAGCTAGCAAAGAGAGGGTATTTCTGGAAGTTTTGACTTGCCCCATGTGCAACGAATATGAAGAAGGTTCTGATCATGTCCTGGTGGACTGCAATTATGCTAGGAGTGTCTTGGAAGGGGTATCAAGATGGTGCAATATACAATTGGTACCACTCCACACGGTAAAGGATGTAATGGATTTCATCTCTCAATGGGCGTGTGCAAAAAGAGGAGAAAGATAATCTTAGCTATCTATTATGGAACATTATGGGGTATTTGGAAATCAAGGAACGAAAAGGTCTTCAAGAAAAATCGGCTACCACCGGATAAAGTCACTGATATCATTAAATCAGTGATTTATCTCTGGGTGAAAAACAGAGGAAAAATTGACAGGCTGAATTGGGCATCATGACCTCAACGCCCTTTGTTTTTTTGAATTTTCTTTGTTATGCTTTAGTTTACCTGTTTTATTTTGCTTTTGTGTTTGAATTGAACTTTTGTATGCCACTGACTGTGGCTGTTTTTTTCCTTCATTTAATATATCTCATTGGCCGGTTCAAAAAAAAAACTAAAGTAAAAAAGAAAAAAAAAAAAAAAGACAACATTGTATTCGAATAAAACAAATAAATAAAATCAAGCACAAATAATAAGATTGTTTTAAATAATTAAAATAAAAAAATAAAAGAAAAAACTAGTTATATTTTTACTATAATATAAATATGTATAAAAAAAACTAAATATGTTATTTATCAATGTAAAAAAGAAAAAAAAACACACACACACAATCATTAGAAATCTGATGTGAAAAATGGGACCTGAGGTTTTTTTTTTTTTTTTTTTTTTTAATATTTTAGATAATCTAAGACTATGCGGTATGGGTCTAACGAGATGCAACGGGGGGTGAGGTAGCACCCCTCAACAGCGTCATGACACGGGGAACACCGCCTCCCCCCAACTTGTTGCATCTTGTCATGGCAAATCTCATTGGCGTTGTGACGAATTGAAACGGGAGGAATACCAACTTTTTGTTTTTTTTCTTTTTTCTTTTTTTTTCTTTGGTGTTGCATCTTGTTGCCCATTTCCCCACTTGGTGTTATAATACCACTTGCTTATGTGGCATGTGAGGTGGTGTTGCACCTTGTTGCCCACACCCAATGATCTAAGTAAGTTTTTCATTTCGGCTAAACATGAGCATGTTAGAATGAGTATAGCAACTTCACAAGCTGACATGAGCTAACCATGAAAATAGTGTACGTTCACTAAAATTGGGATTTAATTTTTTTTTCTGCTTTATATACTTAACTTCTAAATTTATAATTCTTGTATAATCGAATAAAATAAAAAAAAAAAAAATACTTGTATGATGTTGTTGAGTCTGTAAATTTAATTTGAAATATATCAAACTAATAATGTCTGTTGGTATGTTATTGAGTCGGTAATCCTTGAAACTAACTGTGTATACTAAGATTTAGGCAATGTTTGGCGTAGTAGCTGAAAAGTTAGTTGTTAACTAAAAAGCGAGTTGATAGCTGAAAAGCTAGCTGTTAAATAAAAAACTAGCTGATAGCTGAAAAGCTAACTGATAAAAAATGATGTTTGGTAAAACTAGCTGAAATATATAAAATTACATAAAAAGACATTTACGAGTATTTGTTTCTATAATTAATTAAGGGGTATATTTGGAAATTTTTAAAAAAGTTCCTAAAAAGCTAGTCTAAGTAGTTTTTCAAAATGTTAGCTTATCAGCTATTTTTTGGCTTGCCAAACACGACAACATAAAAAAGCTCGAAAAATAAGCTATCTTATCAGCTAGCTGTGGCATGTAAAACATAGCCTTAGGTTGTGTTTGGCGTGCCACAGCTAGCTGATAAGCTAGCTTATTTTTCGAGTTTTTTCATATTGTCGTGTTTGGTAAGCCAAAAAAGTAGCTTATAAGCTAACTTTTTGAAAAGTTACTTAGACTAGCTTTTTAGGTGCTTTTTTAAAAATTTCCAAATACACCCGTTAATTAATTATAGAAACACATACTCTTACAAGTCCTTTTATGTAATTTTATATATTCCAGCTAGCTTTTCAGCTATTTTTACCAAACGTCATTTTTTATCAGCTAGCTTTTCAGCTAGTAAGCCAAACATAGCCTTAACAATGGATCTAGACCATAAATTAGAAGCATAGGTTTAGACTAGACAAAGAAGATAGTCCAAAATCATAGATTTTCATAATTACATATTCCAAGGACTAAGATGACCTAGGGGTCTTTCGGCTCTTTGTCTTTCTAGTGACATCTTTTTGGTGGGTGATATGGGCTTCAAATGGAAAAATATGGTGTTTTTTTAGCCAACCCCGCTTCAAATTGGCACAATATCACTCTTTACTTTTTTTATGTTAGGTATGGTAAGCTTATTTGGCTTCAAAAAACCTAAAAAAAAAATCCTACATGACAGCATGCTAAGAGTGCTACCACTCTATCCAACATTAATGGGTTATTATCACTCTGGCCGAACTATCTTTCGTATATTGATTTAAATGGTCCCTCGTGACTATTTTTTTCTTTTAAAGGACTTATACTTGTAAATGACCGGTTAATATGGGACTTTAACCCACAATCGAAGGTAAAAGAACTTTTGACTTGCCAACTAAGTAGCTTACTCATCATTGAACTGGACTCATGTACTCATCCTCCACCTAAGCGTCCAACTAACCTTCATTAATTAGCCATTATGTCTACCAACCCTCCAACAACCCATAGTGGACAAGGAAGAGTCGATGGTGGGGGCGTAAAGTCTGCTTCACAAATCTTTGGTGCTTAAGGTAGCAGAAATCGATACCTTTTTACCCTAATAAGCCAACACGATTCTGAACAACACCCTAAAATCTGTCAATGTCGACTCCACCACCTCCCTCACCCGACACAATAAATTTTGGAGAGTTTCTCAACCTCAACGACCTGCATTCGATTTTTTGCGACTACGGAGACAAGATTGTTGCCAACCAGATCGAGATGCAGACGCTCAAAGATCAGGTGGGTAAAGATTTCATTGTGTGTCGTGTTGATCACATCAATCTGCATCAGAAGTTAGAAGATCATGACAGGAAGTTAAAAGCAATTGCTCTGGTGATGGGCAGCGTCATGGTGGCAATGCTTGGGATGATGATGGTTGGGGTCAAAGTCCTTATGAAGCTTGGATAAGATGTTTTTGGTACATTATGAAGCTAGGATAGTTATGGATTTTCTGTTCTTAGTTTTTTTTTTTCGTATCTAACGATCATGTTAAAAGACATGTGTTGTTTGTTCGTATGTTAAGTTTTGTAATCAAATGTACTTGGATTGGTGAATTAAGAACACTATGTAGTTATATGATGGTTCATTGATGTGTTGTTGTGTCATTGCCCTTAATCTAGTCAAATAAAAGCAACTGTTAATGTTCTTGGATTGCTTAATGTCGTTACGTATAATGTCTTGTGCCGATACCCTTACTTAAAAGGACCATATTTTTGTGCATTAAGCACACAAATAGCACATGAAAAATAATGGGAATTGACTGCATGCTAGGTGAAAAGTAATAGGAATCCAAAAGTCTTAAACAACCAAAGCATGATAATATTACAAACCATTGTCAATGTAAACATACTAACTTCACATAAACAAGTAAATGTCAAACCAAACAAACAAGTATAACTGAAAATCATTTTCAAACATACATATAGAAAACCATCAAATTATACCTACTCATTAAGGTCTACTAGGTTTGCACTAGTTTCACCTTTCCCATCCTTGGTCTTAACCTTCTTTGCAAGTTTCTTTTTTATGATCCTCTCAGGTTTTTTCCTTTTACCACTAATTTTTGGTCCACTCCTTCCTTCATCACCTGTAGTTGGTCCACTCCTTCCTCCACCACCTCTAGTTGGTCCACTACTTCCTTCACCATCTTTACCCTTGTCAACTATTTTCCTTTTCTTGACCTTTAGTTTTCCACTCCTTTTCACCCTTTACCTTTCTACATGTGGCCTTTCAACTTTGGGACAAGTAACCTTGTTATGCCCAGATTATCTACACACACTACACAAGATTATTTTCCCTTCCTTAGAAACAGTGTGCCTTGGAAGCTTTTCTGATGCATCTCTTCTTCTATTTACCTTTGGTCTACCTGACATTCTTCTCTTCAGTGGTGGTAAGGGTGGTATGAACTTAGTTTCTAGCCACATGTTGCTACCATTCATCCCATGTATTTGGTATTTGTAAATGTTCTCGTAGAAGGCAGCATACAACATTGGATCAACATAATTGGCTACATCTCTATTCAGACATGATATAGTAGCTACTGAGTGCACACGACCATACCCATTAAGTTTCCATACTCTACAAGTACAAGTCTTCTTGTCAAGGTCAACAGCATATGATTCTGCCAGGTTTCAGGTTTCAAATTGGTTAAGACCACTTGGTAAAACCTATCAATACCTATTAAACTCACCTTATTAGTTAGTATGTTACTTATATTAAAAGTGTAAAGATTAGAAAGTAAATTTGAGCTCTTTTCAATTTATTTAGTAGGAGTGTTATTGATGGGCAGGGTTTGTAATCAAGCCATGAACAACCTTTCATCTTCAAATTGTACAGCCGCTCCATAACATATAATCTAATTTCCTCTAACATGGTGATGATTGGATTTTTCCTTGCATCCCTGATGACACTTTTAAAGCTCTCAAATAATCCATTTTCCACTGCATCACACATCTTTCCTTCTTGAAAGAATGCTCTACTCCAAGATTTTGGGTTTGTTTCCATAATGTAATCATAGGTTGTAGGATTAAGTACTTGAATCTCCTTCATGGCAACATTGAATAAAGGCTCAGTGGATGCTTCGCTTGCCTTCCAAAACATGTTCTCATAGTGTACACCACTAAATATTTTCCTAAAGTTGGCTACAATATGCCTTGCACATTGCCTATGTTCAACAATAGGAAGTTGGTAATTGTCGAGGCCAACACAAATAATAACCCTAAATATCACACACTAAAATAGTGTATAGTGGTAAAGGGATCGAATCCACGGAGATTGGTTCAATTTGATAACCCTATGAGAAATCTCTTTGTAAAAATACTTGGAATATGACAATAAATTAAAAATGAGGGTTTTGGTGTTTTGAAATACTTGAAACAAACTAGAATTAACTATGATTTAAATAGACAATTGCAACAAAAATAAGAGTTTGATGTAAAATCAAAAAGAGAAAGATGGTTGACTTTAGACTTTCATTACTTGAACATTTGGTTAAATAATCATGAGAATACCAAGGTGCAATACTTGTGTTTATAATCTAATTTGGCTATAGCAATTTATAAGCATAACTTGCCGCAACTCTTCTTTTTTGTTAAAATGACTAGAGAAGCTCATAGCACATTTCCTAAATCAAAGTCACAAAACTAATGCAGCATGTAATTTTGTGAAAATCAATTAGCATTGGGTTTTAAGAGTTACCAAATCCAAAGAGTGATCTATTGCTTTCATTACCACTATGGAGAAAATATTTTCTTAGTCAAAATGAAATGAAAACAAACATTTAAACTAATTGTTGCTTGTTAAATTGAAGACCCATTACTTAGTCAAGAATTTAACCAACAAAGATAACATTCATATATATCAATATTCATGACTAGAGACATATAAACATGAAGGAAGTTTTCATAGAAAATATAATCATAAATATTCAACACAAGTTCATGGAGTTCTGCAAAATAACCAAAATATTCAAGTAATTACATCCAAGTCAACCAAATGAAAATCTAGCCAAGCATGGCTAAGATTAAACAAAAACAAAAGGGATTAGAGATACCAAACATTGTTCAAGATGAAAGATGAAGGAAATCCACAAATCTTCTAATCTTCTAGAGAGAAAAAGTGTTTGTTTCTTCAAGTCTTCATGATGAAAAATCCTCTCAAAACATCAATAAAAGTGGTCAAAAATCGGATCCAAAATTTGCCCAAAAGTATTCCACCAACTTTCCCCATATAGAGGCAAAAGGCTAAAATTCAGATTCTTCAAAGTGCGATCCACGCGGACCATTTGTAAATCCACGCGGACTGCGTGGATTCTGCTGAATGGGCTTTTTGACCCATTTGATTGGCCTTCTAGATTACTCTTCTCATCCATTGTCGAGCCCGTTTGTGCAAGTTCTTGATAGCCCAATTATGCCTTCCAAACTCTTCCAAGATGCTCTAATGCTCCTTTAATCTTCTATAGCTCAAATTCTCGTCGTCCCGCCCGAAATTTAAGTCTGATGCGCTTCTTGCTTATATTGACACCAAGCCCAATTGCACCACTTCAAGTCCATGAACAAATTGCAAGCCTCCAATAGTCCCGCACTCCTTCCAAACCTCCAATAACAAATAGTCTTTAGTAAATCCTGCAAATAAGCTCAAAAGACTAGAAAGCACCCGGTGAAGGAGAAAAATGACAAAAGGAGAAAATATGCATGAAGATTGACTAAAATAAGATGTAATGTGCTAAAAAAACTATAAAAAGAAGTAAATAAAATGAAGCTATCAAATCACCCGAAGATTAAACCTTACTTGTCCTCAAGTAAGACAAGACTAAAATGAACTTGGGACGAACTACCCTAGAAATAAAAAGAATGGATAGAACCATGGAACCTGTTCATCGTTAGTCAACATGGTCAGAATTGATCTCACTGCTATCTCACAACTTTTTCATCCGATGACAATGGAACCATAAACCACAGCCAGGACAACTCCTTTAGGTGAGTAAGGAGGGATGAGCAGTCGCAGTCTCAATGGAACATGCATATAATTAAGAATATCTGTAGTACGGAGAAAGCAGCTGGATGGGCTCTGGTGGAGCTCTTCTTTAAATGTACACTCTGATCTCACGTTTTCCGGTTTCTCTCATGTGTAACTAGGTTTAATCTCTCGGGCACCGTTGTAGGAATCGACTCAATTGGTGTTGGCCCAAACCTCCCGTAGTATCCGACTCGACAGTCTCCCTAACATCACCAATTTGCGAAAGAAACTCGATCTATATACAACAAAACATATATAAATAAATGAATATCAAATGCCGGGTGACCAAAATGTTGGAAAATTTAGTTCAATAATTGAACCGGTCACTCTTCTCAGATTTCTACAGCTGGAAATTTGCCTGCCCTTTTTTTTTCCTTTTTTTTTTGTTTATTTTATTTTATTTTATTTTTTTGTTTTTGTTTTTTGTTTTTTGTTTTTATTTACCATACTTGAAGGTAATGTAGTAAAAATCGAAATTTTTAACAAGAAAACCCTTTGACTCAAAATTTGGTTCCTAAAGTGTGTAAGTGGAACTGAAAGGGTAGTAATATAATCCGAATGGTCTAAGCAAGAAAATGACCATGTGTGAAGCATTAAGATGTAATGTAAGCTCCTTTTCAAACTTGTGATAGTTTTTTTGTTAAGAACAATGAAAATGTCCACATGCGGACTAAAAGAATTCTCTAAAATCCTAAGAAAATCGCAAAAAAATATGGTGATATAAAGAGATCGGATATGGATTCTACTCGGGGACAAGCACTAGTGCTTCATCCTAACGGTTCAAACATGATCAAGTGTGATCCTCTCGGCGGTAGTGACCGCAAGGCTAAGACATCCATTGCTATAGTATATCCTACAATCATTAGTATTGTATGCATAATTCTTCATGAAAACTACCTGTCCATGATCACTTACCCCTTTAAGCTACCAGCATCTGATCCCAAGTATGAAATCCCAAGTTGCAGCTAGTGGTCCCGGTTCGATGGGTGAGATAGCAACAAGATCCTGAACCAATAATGATACAATAACTATGAACTTGTTTCATGGCATCCAAGAGAGGTGAGAATAAACAGAAAACAAAAATGCATGAATGTTAATGCCCTAAGCTAAATGCTATGCAAAAATAAAAGATGAAAAAGAAGAAAATAAAATCTTTTTGGGGTTTCATATAAAAAAAAATGAATGCAATTTATACTAAAATGTTATGCAACTTAATTAAAATGCATGATAAATTAAAAAGAAAAAGGAATACCCCACCCCAAGCTTAGAAATAAGCACTGTCCTCAAAGCTCGGAGCGAGGCGAAAGTACCTAAACCAGGGATCGGGAGGAGGATATGGGTATGGATTAATTATATCTTGAGGGAGAAAGAATGCATAGAAAGTGGGAAACAACCGGCATGCTAATGAAGGAGAAGGGTTGCATGTCACTTAAGTTATTTGGTCAAAACTTAATGCAAGTCAAAGCTGGTCAACGAATCCACGCGGACAGTTTTTGGAGTACACGCGGACCATTTGTAGTAAATGCGGACAAGGCATCGGGTACACGCGGTCCGTTAGTATAAACACGCGGACGACCCCTCGAGTACAATCGGACCGCGTAAAATGTTCTGTAACCCCGAAATTTGAAGTTGGACGTGGACATTTTTGGCGACCACACGCGGACCATTTGTTTATTAACGCGGACTCATCCCCGAGTACACGCGGACCGCGTGTGCCCTGCTGCAACTTCTTAATTTCACCCTTTGACCAAAATGAATAACAGGGCTTAAAATCCAACACTCTTTTACTGCAAAAAGGAAGAATAAGAAATGTGAAATGCAAAAAGGATTTATATAAGACATTTATTCGGAATTAGAAAAGACGAAAACACAATGTTTTCCAAAAATGACCTTCTTTAACGTCTTTGGCGAGACGTACTTCCCTCTTAATTTCAGTATACCGAGGCATCCAAATGAATGAAATCTTGGACATTTGCATTAAAACCTTCATAGAAAGGTTTCAAATGATGCCCATTGAGTTTGAAGATTTTCCCCGTGTCGACATTTTTTAATTCCCACACCTCCATTATGACTCTTTTCTTGTATTTGACTTTCTTTTTACGGGAGAACCATATCGTACTTAGACCTTTGATAATAGCGATCATCCAGCCGTATTCTTTCTTGTACTTGTTTAGTAAGGTGATCAACTCCTCCCTCTTTGACATGGTGATTGAGTAGATGACCGCTTGGGCATTTTCTTTCTCGGGATACGCAGCATTTGACGAGTCCGACAAATTTATCATTTCTGGCTCTTGTGGTTGTTCTACCCCTGGATTTAGTTTCTCAATCGTAGTGGGTGGCTCAACCTCTATTTCCTTAACACCCAACACTTCCTTTATAGTTCCATTGGTTTCTTTCTCAGTTTCTTCTTTCTCCTTGACAACCTCTTCTACTTCTTCTTCCACTTCTTCATATGTAACTCTTGCGCCATCAAAACTTTTCACATCTTTCAAAGGAATGGTACATGTGCTATGCCATTGGATCTCTTCAGATGGTAGTTTGTCTTGAGCTTCCATTATACTTATTGTTTGAGCGAGTTGTGTTATTTGTTTCTCCAAGCTTTTGAGGATAGCTTGCGTTGTTTCCTGGAAATTTTGGGTAGAAGTGGCAATGCTCTTTACAATCTCCTCTAAGGACATGCTTGGCGGTTCAGGTTGTTGAGAAGGTGGAGGATATAGATGTTGGAATTGTGGAGTTGGTTGGTATTGGTCATTTCTCCAAGCTACGTACGGACTTTGGTATTGGTTGTATCCCCAAGCTTGGTTGTTGTCCCACCATTGATCATGTTGAGGTTGATCATAGTTCCATTGGTTTGACCAAAAGTAGCTTGCCTTTTCTTGTACTTCTTCCCATCTTCCTTGTATATATGGACACATATCGGAATGATGTCCATTTTGGGCGCAATTATCGCGAGGAAGAGTTGTGGGCTGCACACTTTGGTCACTTCCAATCATCACAACTTTCTGAGCTAGCTCAGAAAGTTGGTCTTTAATGCAAGGATTGTTCATTACCAAACCATAGTTTTTTTTTTTCAATTTTTGAGTTTTAAACTAGAGTACCTGCACAATGAGATCTAGGCATAGAGAAACAAACTGATTAAATATAAACCAATCCCCGGCAACGGCGCCAAAAATTTGGTGGTTGTCGAGGCCAACACAAATAATAACCCTAAATATCACACACTAAAATAGTGTATAGTGGTAAAGGGATCGAATCCACGGAGATTGGTTCAATTTGATAACCCTATGATAAATCTCTTTGTAAAAATACTTGGAATATGACAATAAATTAAAATTGGGGGCTTTGGTGTTTTGAAATACTTGAAACAAACTAGAATTAACTATGATTTAAATAGACAATTGCAACAAAAATAAGAGTTTGATGTAAAATCAAAAAGAGAAAGATGGTTGACTTTAGACTTTCATTACTTGAACATTTGGTTAAATAATCATGAGAATACCAAGGTGCAATACTTGTGTTTATAATCTAATTTAGCTATAGCAATTTATAAGCATAACTTGCCTCAACTTTTCTTTTGTGTTAAAATGACTAGAGAAGCTCATAGCACATTTCCTAAATCAAAGTCACAAAACTAATGAAGCATGTAATTTTATGAAAATCAATTAGCATTGGGTTTTAAGAGTCACCAAATCCAAAGAGTGATCTATTGCTTTCATTACCACTATGGAGAAAATATTTTCTTAGTCAAAATGAAATGAAAACAAGCATTTAAACTAATTGTTGCTTGTTAAATTGAAGACCCATTACTTAGTCAAGAATTTAACCAACAAAGATAACATTCATATATCAATATTCATGACTAGAGACATATAAATATGAAGGAAGTTTTCATAGAAAATATAATCATAAATATTCAACACAAGTTCATGGAGTTCTTCAAAATAACCAAAATATTCAAGTAATTACATCCAAGTCAACCAAATGAAAATCTAGCCAAGCATGGCTAAGATTAAACAAAAACAAAAGGGATTAGAGGTACCAAACATTGTTCAAGATGAAAGATGAAGGAAATCCACAAATCTTCTAATCTTCTAGAGAGAAAAAGTGTTTGTTTCTTCAAGTCTTCATAATGAAAAATCCTCTCAAAACATCAGTAAAAGTGGTCAAAAATCGGATCCAAAAGTTGCCCAAAAGTATTCCACCAACTTTCCCCATATAGAGGCAAAAGGCTAAAATTCGGATTCTTCACAGTGCGATCCACGCGGACCATTTGTAAATCCACGCGGACCGCGTGGATTCTGCTGAATGGGCTTTTTGGCCCATTTGATTGGCCTTCTAGATTACTCTTCTCATCCATTGTCCAGCCCGTTTGTGCAAGTTCTTGATAGCCCAATTATGCCTTCCAAACTCTTCCAAGATGCTCTAATGCTCCTTTAATCTTCTATAGCTCGAATTCTCGTCGTCTCGCCCGAAATTTAAGTCTGGCGCGCTTCTTGCTTATATTGACAGCAAGCCCAATTGCACAACTTCAAGTCCATGAACAAATTGCAAGCCTCCAATAGTCCCGCACTCCTTCCAAACCTCCAATAACAAATAGTCTTCAGTAAATCCTGCAAATAAGCTCAAAATACTAGAAAGCACCAGCTGAAGGAGAAAAATGACAAAAAGAGAAAATATGCATGAAGATTGATTAAAATAAGATGTAATGTGCTAAAAAACTATAAAAAGAAGTAAATAAAATGAAGCTATCAGAAGCACTTCCTTGACAGCCCTAACGACCCCTACATAATGATAGTCATATTTTAAACATCATGTAACTTAATTTCTAAATATATAAAAGTTCTAAGTATATAACATACCTTGTGTTGATCCAACATTAATGATATACCAAAACCATCCTCTAGATGAAGGTTACCTTTTAGAGTTTCCAAGAACCATTTTCAATTTGCTTTGTATTCTACACATACAACTGCCCATGCAATTGGGAATATGTGATTATTAGCATCCCTTCCTACAACAATAATTAGCTCTCCTGGACATAAACCCTTTAAGAAACACCCATCCAAATTTATTATTCTTCTGCAGCTCCCTCTCCACCCTTTCTTTAGTCCATCAAAACAAATGTAAAACTTGCTAAAATTACTCTTACCATGTGGCATAGCATTAACATCCATTTTTATTTTTGATCCATGATTTGATCTTCTTATATCCTCACCATATGACCATAGCTTTACATAATGATCCACTAATGTTCCCTCAATCAACTCAATTGCATACTTCTTATGTGACAATCGTCAATCTTGAGTCAACTCAAGACATCAAGTCAACTGGTCAACTCGATTAAACCTTGAGTATTAGGGTTTGTGTTATGTACATACTGTATAACTTGTTATGTTAATGGGAAAACATCACTTAGGAAAAGCCCCTGTGTTAAAACTTCCTGAGCCTTAGTGCTAATCAATGAATTGAACTGATAAAACAATGTTGCATACTCATCGGGAGTGTGTAAGATCCTTAAACAAGGCTTAACAGGGTTTACGGACCTTGCCTTGCGAAGCCGGACACTCACAAATGCCACACTCGAAACCTCTCTCAATCGTTTTCACTCTATCTCTCTCTATTTGAAATCTCTCTAAGTATGTGAAATCTCTCCCAAATCTCTCTAAGTATGTGAAACCTCTCCCAAAACTCTCTTTGTATGAGAAATCTCTCTAAGTATGTGAAATCTCTCCCAAATCTCTCTAAGTATGTGAAACCTCTCCCAAAACTCTCTTTGTATGAGAAATCTCTCTAAGTATGCGAAATCTCTCCCAAATCTCTCCAAGTATGTGAAATCTCTCTCAAATATCTCGCTGTATGAAAAATCTCTCCAAGAATGTTAAATCTCTCCCAAATCTCTCCAAGTATGTGAAACCTCTCTCAAATATCTCTTTGTATGAGAAATCTCTCCAAGAATGTCAAATCTCTCCCAAATCTCTCTCAAAAGTTTCCGTAACTTTTTGAAGTCATTTGGGTCATTCCGACCCTTAACCGGGTCAAAAACGGCTTAAAACGGGGTAAAAACGAGTGAAATAGGCTTAAGGACCCGAAACCTGCTTTAAAGGGGCAAAACCTCTTAGGACCCGAAAGTCCTCTTAAGGACCGAAGCCAAGAAGACCCGAACCCTCCTGAGCCGAAGGTCCTCTCAGGGCTGAACCTCGCCCAGGAGGAACCGAACCCAAAAGGTCCTCTCAGGGCCGAACCTCGCCCAGGAGGAACCGAACCCGAAAGGTCCTCTCAGGGCCGAACCTCGCCCAGGAGGAACCGAACCCGAAAGATCCTTGCAGGCCCGAACCTCGCAGAAGCACCCGAACTCGAAGGCTCCTGGAATCGAACCCGAAGCTACTGTTCATTCGGCTCATTTCGGGTCTGACACTCGCCTCTTATCTCCGGACCGAACCCCTCGCCTTCGCCTCTCACTTCCAGTTCGCTTCCTTCGCTTCCTCTCCCCTCTCGCTTCCTCGCCTCCCTTCGTTTCCGGCTACAGTCCCCAGCAAGGACCGAACCTCGGCCTAGGACCGAGAGGTCTCGCTGGGAATGCTTTTCTTCCCGGTTTTCGCGTAGTTTTGCGTTTAAGGCCCGTTTTTAATTATTTTAATGCGGGATTTTCACCCAAAATCATATTTTAACATAATAAACCCTAAATATTCACAATTTAATCATATTTTCATAAAAAATCTTTATTTAAATGATAAAAGCAAGTGGGTAAAGTACAAAGAGGTGGAGTGTTGGCTTTGCTTTACCTTATGACACAAGCAACCACTCCCACACCCACTCTATGACCAGCCACACCTCCCCACCTTACCTAGGTCACTTCAATGTCCCTTACACTCATTCCCACGTTTTTAGAGCTGGAACAAACATCCTCTATCCTCGTTTCTCTCATTTGCTCTCATTTCACTAAGTATCAAACACCACTTTTCTCTCAAACTTTTTCTACACCAATTTCAAGATTCAAGGCTGATTTTCAAGTGTTCTTCCACTCTTAGTAAGTATAAATCATCTTCCTTATGATTATTTCACTTCATTCTACTCAAATCATTGATTGCTTACACAAACTCCATAACTATGATGTTAGATTCTCGAAAATCTTCAAGGCATCTCCAAGTGTTCTTGAGTTAAACACTTCCATTCTTCAACAATCATCTACTAAAATCACTTAAGGTGAGTTCATACCCCTACATTTTCATGTTTTCTCAAATTTTTAGGGGGGGGGGGGGGGAATACAAGTTAAAACACCAAGAACATAACTAAAATTTTCTAACAGCCTTCATCAGAAAAGTTCAACTCCATTCACGGACTGTTTTGGGAAACTTAAACATTTTTTTTTCAAAACTGTATAAGGTGCAAATAGTTCAAGTTCTTAGCTTTAAAATGACTACTTGCACATCTCCATACAATTTTTCTACAATTTATGGTGATTTTTACAAAACTGCCTATCATTTCAAACAACAATCCGGACCAGTCTGTGATTATGGACTTTTTCACCCAAGTTGGAGATCATTAAAAATCGTGATAAAAATTATGAGTAAACTAGACACATTTTGTGAACTCTCAGAATTTACGGATCTAGTTTTCGACTTCGTATGATTTTTCTATGATTTTTCCAAAACAGTGCAGAATGGCTAAAGTTAGCCAACAAGATGTAAATATCATAACACTTTGTATTATGTTGAGCAAAGTGTATAATCATAAGTTCTAATTATTGAATGTGTTTCTTTTTTAGTTTATCATCATGAAATGAAACTAAGTCATTCATAATAAATATTATTCATTCATTTTAGAACATGTATATTAAACTATAAAAAGTATAGTTTAATAAATTCATAACACTAATACATTTCCATAAAAGAGTTCTTACATATTACAAACGTTTTAGATAAACTATAATAGGTATAGTTTATGATATATTGTATAACACACTCGTACTAAAAGATTACATTCATACAGAAGAGGTTCACACTCACACACATTATACGTAAACTTGTTACCCTAAATTGTGAGACATTCTCTCTTTCCGTACGTCCGAGTGCGGAATATAATTCCTGGTAGTTATAATCAGAGTCCCCTGGAGGGAGAACGTGATACTTGTATATAGATCTATATTGGGTTTGACACCCCACACCTTGCTGCTAGCTACAGTGGGACCTGCAGGTCTACGGGTGACAAATGTCATTTCATTTACGCGACGCCTAAGAAACGTCGTGGCAGGTTCACATAGTCATAGTATGATTATAGCGACTCACATAGGGAGATAAAAATTCATAAAGTTTACGGGATTTCATAAAACCTAAGTAGGTTTTAGGTTAATTTAAATTCACTTTTTATATCAATTCAAACTCATGACATTTCTACTAAGTAAGAATGATTTATTATACACTTTGGTCTTTGGTCATAAGGCTACATTATACGGATTTTAAGGAAAATATCGGATTTTTCTAAAACAAACGCGTCATTTACATGAGAAAAGACTTCTATTAAGTTTTATAGCAAAAAAATTATGAACTCACCAACCTTTGTGTTGACACTTTTCAAACAACTTGTATTCTCAGGAAATCACTAAACAGGTAATCAAGTGCTTTTGAGGATGGGACGTTAAGGCGTCAAACTTTTTATATTTTGTCAACATATTGTAATTGATTTTGAAACATGTAATTCATACAAGTGATGTAACTTTTTAATTATATATATATGTTGGTTGTGTTTGCTTAAATTACTATTGAAATTGTGGTTATGATACTATACATGAAGTCCTCCACCCCCGGACGTTTCCGCCATCCTTGGTTTGGGGGTGTGACATCTTAGCTCTTCTACACTTTCCCATATTTACATCTATCCCAAATTTCTCTTTAACCTCATCCCTAAGGAGCCTAACACTAACTTTTTGTTTCTGTAAGAATTGGGTGGTGTAATGGGTACCTATCCAAGCATAGTTGACAATTGAACCTAATTTGAAGTTTCTTGCATAGTTATGCTCATTTATGAGACTCTTAATTTGGAAAGATTTTTCCTCACTAATCCAAGATGCCCACAATCTAAACTTTCAAGCACCGGGACAACATTTTACTAAAAGTCTTCTGCTATCATCTTTCTTGTATCATAACTGATAACCATTTGCAACAACATAGTTACACAACATGTGTTTCAGTTGTTTAAGATTCACAAATATCATACCTAATACAGGCTTCTATTTTCCAATGATCATTGTCATTATAAATAGCTTGCTCATTAGATATTACATCATCCTCGACTACATGCCCATATAGCTCTTCATGGGGAGGACTGTCATGTGTAACTTGGTCCTTTGGGCACAGTTTGCTCAAAAACTCATCATCTTTTGTTCTATTCATAGGAATACATTCATCAGGTTCATTGTCAACTTCCAAGTCAATGCCACCATCTTCCTTACCTTGCCAATCCTCCCTATTACCTTGCAGATCATCTCTATCACCTTGACCATTCTCAACTTCAATGTTAATGCCATCACCTTCCCCATTTTGCAATTCTTCCCTAGTGCCTTGCAAATCCTCCATAACACCTTGCCAACTATGACCCAACAGATCCTCAATTTCAATTCCATCATCCATATCCATACCACCTTGCACTTCTTCACCAACTTCAATTCTATCAGACAATTTGTCTAATGAACTGCATATTTCGCCTTGCTCCTCAAGGATCCATTGATGTACATTAACACCAAGATGGTCCATGTATACATTAATAACACTACCAGAAGCATATCCTACTTCGATGAAGTCCATATAGTCTATATGAGTAGCTATTAACCTCAATCCATTAGGGAACACCACATCGGGCATGCAAAAGTACAAAATTGATGCATACCTCATTAGTAAATCTTTGAATGAACCCCACAAACTCGTTCTTATCCATTCCAGCAAAATCGACATCATCGAACCTTTGTTCTGCACCATCTAAGTAACAAATAGCGGGGTACCTCGTAAAAATTCCGGCAAAATGGAGATCTATCTTCATGTAGACAGCCATAGGATTGATTATGTTTGCCGATTTCAGGGAGGAAGAGTTTAAGAAATGGATTCGTATCAAGAACGGTTTGAAAAAAGTATACGAATGCAAATGGTAGCAGAATAAATGAAAGGGACAGTTGAGAGGGTTTAAACGAATATAAGTTTCATTTAGTGACATAACACGTGGCAATGACCTGACATATTTAATCTACTTGGCATTGAGGTGAAATAAAAAAATGTCCTAGTCGGATGTGTGTGACCGGTTACACCCTTCAAATCTAGAAATGTGACCTTTTAAACTATAAAATGACAAGTATAAGCCCTTTAAAAGCAAAAAATAGTCACGAGGGACCATTTAAACCAATATACGAAAGATAGTTGGGACAGAGTGACAATAACCCCAACATTAATAAATACGTATTTTATAAACTCTAGTTTTTCCGAAATTATGAAACTTTGAAAATTTTTTAGTTTATATGTGAACAGAATATTATATATATATATATATATATATATATATATATATATATATATATATATATATATATATATACTAAAAGTCCTAGCGTTTGTGAACAGTGCCTTTTGTGTACTTCAAAATTTTGCCTTACACTTTTTAAAGTTTGTTAGAGTTTGGCCACATTACTTTACAGAACATTTTATGAAATTCAGGTTTTACCCACAGTTTGTGTACATTGATACGTAATAAACATCTTACATTTCATAGATACACCAAAAAAACCACGTCTTAAACAAGAGAAATATAGAAACCACGGCGAAGCAGACGCAGAAACACATGCCAAAAAGCAATGAAACTATTTGATCTTTTCATAACATACTTAGACTTAACCTAAACTCTCTTTATTATAGCTTTATGTCCATATTATAGACTACATTCAACACATTATGTTTATAAACAATAATCTGTAAATATTCGATAAAACTATGTCATCGTCGGACAAAAAATTTCCAAACACTTGTAATCTGGTATTGTTTCTATAGATTTGTTTGATATCTAATGACATTTATTTTTCAATTTGTAGTTTTTAGTGTGTTTATTGTTCATGTTTATAGTCGTGTGTGTGAGAAGTGTTGGCATCTATTGAACCATTTTTGTTCATGTTGTACAAAATAGAAGTATAGTATACGTTGCAAAAGCAATACCTTTACGACATCTTTCGATTTTTAATCCATTCAAGATTTCACGTCATAAACAAAATTATTTCGCGTTTTAAAGATTTGCATGGGTAACTTTTTTTCTTCAACTATATGCATCTATCTTAACCAATACAACTAACATTAGTAAACTTTATGACTATTAAAATTTCACCATATAACTCAATAAATATTCACATCTATATTTTGAATAATGTCTCGTCTATAAGTCAGGATTTCAATTTTCGTCATCAACACTCAATAGTGCTCTATTACTACTATGAAACGTCCACCGATATAACTCAACAAATATTCACCATCTATATTTTGAATAATGTTTTTTAACTCTGCGGTTTGACGTTTCAGACAATTTCTCGTCCAAAATCAGGATTTCAATTTTCGTCATCAACACCCAATAGTGCTTTATTACTACTACGAAACATCCACCGATAACGTGACCCGTGGTTCACCATAGGTTCACACACTAGTTATATACATATATTAAAAAGCCTCGTGTTTATGAACAGTAAAATTAACCAATTTCAAACTTTTAACGCAAGAATTCGTACATATTCAAATTTTACACAATACTTTTCACATATTCAAAATTTCGTCCTTCTGGCTTCTATCCCCCTTCCCTAATCTAAAATTCTCAACATCATCGGTGTTTCACAATTTCTTCGGACTCCTCCCTTTCTTCTTCTCTGACTGTGTGGGTTTGACATCTCCTATGTCTTCTCGATCAAAATTTAGGATTCCGAATTCTGGGTTTGACGTTTCAGACACAGTCTCGATGAGGATTTCCACTTCCGTCTCCACCAAACGTCTGTGCTTTGTGGCCGCCTCCAACCGTCTCTATTGCAATTTGAAGTTTGGGTATGTTCTCTGTCATTTGTATATCCTTTTGATTTTATGTTTTCAATTTCGAATTTCTTCCTTCCCAACATCGTGGGTTTCACGTTCGAATTCTGGGCATAACGTTTCTTACACCAAGTCGATCAAGAACTTCGAATTCTGGGTATGATGTTTATGACACCATCTCGACCATAAAGTTAGGATATTTTCTTCCGTATTGTTTTTCTAGTTATTATTAAATCATGTGAACCATGTTCATTTTTATATTCTTGGCATCCTTAATTTTGTGTTTATTGTTTTTTTATTTCATAGATTTCTTTATCAACAAATGTTGCTACAATTAAACAAAAATAAATAATTTGCTAAAACATAATACAATAGGAAGTTTGTTCACATTTAATCATTGAACTTTTTAGAGGGAAATGAACTTTCGATTTTGTTCACATTTAGTCACTAAATTTTTTTTCGTTATCTATTTACCACTAAACTATTGAAACTGTTCACATTTTACCCTTATGACCGTTAATAGCCGGTCATAAGGGTAAAATATGAACATTTTCAATAGTTCAATGGCAAATAGATAACGAAAAAAAGTTTAGTGACTAAATGTGACAAAAGTCGAAAGTTCGTTACCCTTTCAAGTCATTATCCCTTTTAATAAACATAATCATGATTTGATTATTTGATATGTAATTAGTAAATGTTAGAAAAGTACGAAGATAATAAAAGTCTAAAAGATATTCATGAGAGAGAAGTGTTGACATGATGAGCTATGGAAGTTTGGTAATATTAAATACGAACAATTTCAATTAATATATGATTTGTATATGATATTGGTATATAAAACTCGATCATATCCTTATGGAATATTTTTCTTGATTTTCCTAATATTACGTTTTAACTTTCAATATCTCTCTTAAGCTTTTCTTTAGGAAAATCGACAAGATTCTTTTTCTCCTTATGCTGCTATATCTTTTATATTAAAGTTTTCATTTAGTTATCCTTCAATCATTTTGTGACACTTTGTTCTCTCTTATGCTGCCGTATCTTTTATATTAAAGTTTTCATTTAGTTACAACTTCAATCATTTTGTGACACCTTGTAACTCTTATCATCTACATCATGGATGCTACTTACTCCAATAGTAATTATATCGTTTTTTAAAACATGGTGTGTGACCTTGTTTCATAATTAAATAAGAGTTCGAGTCCATTGCTCACATAGACTATAACAATTCTATACTAATTATGGGATTATTATTATTATTATTATTATTATTATTATTATTATTATTATTATTATTATTATTATTATTATTATTATTATTATTATTATTATTATTTTGCATTTTTAGTCAACAAATAATACTTGCATTTTCTATAGATAATTATTGTATATGATAAAAGAAGCATAATAATTTCACATAATTTGGAAATGTGCTGCTATTCAATTTAAAAAAGAAAAAAAAACTTAAGGGTTATCTTGATTATTCATACTTACATAAGACAGATGCTTGGATGATGTATTGTATTGAATTGATAGATAATATTGTATGTAATTTAAACTTTGATATAGTGTAGGGTTCTTAATATATATATATATATATATATATATATATATATATATATATATATATATATATATATATATATATATATATATATTGCAATGGAATATACAAAAACCGTAATGAGTATTTTCACATAAGTAACATGATATCAAACAATGTTTTTTATCGACAACCCTAGCCTACCATTGATCATCTCAGTTGTCGACCCCATCATTACCGGACACCATCTGTCATGGTTATTAGTTTCCAGCGACCGATGCCATGGGCGCTGTCTCCTGCCACTTTTGTTGCCATATCTTGCTTCCATAGCCCTCACCCGTCAGTTGTCATCTCTCTCTCTCTCTCTCTCTCTCTCTCTTTCTCTCTCTCTCTCTCTCTCTCTCGATCTCTCTCGATCCTAATGCTTTGCCGCCCCTTCGGTTTTAATAAGATCAGTAGTCTAGTATCGATGCCATAATCCTTCTACCCACAATATGTTTCTCAATATTTGTTTTGTCTTTTATTTCGTAAGTTTTTTCTGTTTTTCCGGGTCAATTTCGACACCAGCTCAATCATTAACCACTTTTTCGGCATCTCACCACTTGATTTTCGCTGTTACAAATGTGTACAAACAGTTTAGTTTTAAACTTACGGTGGTTATGTCGTCGTATATTTCTTGACATTTTGAAGGTGTAAAGGTTAGTAGACACATCAATGGAAAGTCCAAACCATCCAATAATGAAGATGAAGATTGGGAGTCTATAGACACGCGTGTTAGATCATGGTTTTATTCCACCATTGACCCGAATTTGTTGCATATTATTTCTCATGATAATTGCACCGAAAAAGATTTATGGGACAAGCTAAACAAGATTTTCTTAAACAACAAGATGTCAAGAATGCTTTAACTCCAAGATCAATACCGCAACACCAAGAAATGTGCCTCCTCTATCATGGAATTTTGTCATTCCCTCAAAAATATTCTTGAAGCTCTTACGGATGTTGTAACATCTCAAAAATCATAAAAAATTTTAAACTTTTCAAAACAACCCATTACTTTAAAAATGTTTATAAAATCATTGTTTTCAAAATATTTCTTCGATTTAGAGTCTCTCAAGATCCATCAACATAAAAACTGAGGATGTGTACGGTCACACCTTCGCCTTGCCACAGTCCTCAAAAGTACCTGAAACAAAACTAAAATTATAAACTAACGGTTAGTGATTTCCCCTAAAGTACCACCACATAAACATAACAAAAAAAAAAAACAACATGCATAATTGAGCCTTCAGCCTGAGTAGACCGCCTCGTAGGGCCTACAACCTATCTAGACCGCTCTCGAGCCTTCAGCATGACTGCACCGCCTCATAGGGCCTACATGCTATGACCGATCATCAGGCCTTCGGCCTGATTGGACCACCTTGTAGGGCCTATAGTCTACTCGGACTGCCTTGGGTATCTTGGCCTTCAACACAAAACAAGACCGCCTCAACCCAACCAACCATAACATGTCGACATATACATAACAATTAATAGCTAGCATATACAGGCAGTCATACAGATCTAACAGATCACCATAGCATAGCAAATTAGCAACATCCTATATACTGGGATACAGATCTAACAGATCACTACAGCATAACAACATCCTATATACCAGGATAGAGATCTAACATATCACTATAGCATAACAACATCCTAGATACCAAGAAATCAATCCAATGGGCCAACCTTGTTGCCCTCGACCCGTAAGTACAGTGAGCTAGGAGTTGGATTATGTTGTCCCGTTTTAGCTTAAGGTAGAACTCGACGAGTCAGTGAAGGGACTCAACGAGTTGATTCGATAAATCGCGATCATGAGTAGCCAGGGAACTCGGTGAGCCAGGAGGTGACTCGATGAGTTAGATCACGATTTCAGGATTCTAGGACTCGACGAGTTGATGGAGCAACTCAGCGGGTTGGGTCAACCAGAGGGTTGAATTTGACCAAAGCATTGACTTTGACCAGGGTTAGAATGGTCCTTTTACCCTAAGGAGGATTATTAGGTTTTGACTAAGTGTAATTGTGATATTAATAGTCGGGGAGTCGTTGGAGCAACCATCGGAGATTCCTCACTTGAGATTTCATCAGTCATCTTTGCGAGGTGAGTTTCCTTCAGTAAAAATGGGTCTAAGACACCAAGGTCGGCCCGTTTATATATGATAGTATGTTCCGGATTAGGGTCTGATGTCGGGCAGGGCCCGATGTAGATTTATATGTTTTTCTGGATTTTGGTCTGATTTATATGTTCCGGATGACGGTACCCAAAGAATGTTAGTATGCTTGATGTCTTTGTGATTCTTGCATGTTTATGTATTTGTATGTTTCTGGAATTCAGCCTGATGTTGGGACGGTTCCCGAGGAATATTTTCATGTTTTTGGATTTTGGTCTAATGCCGGGCGGGGCCCGAGGAATGTATATGTGTTATAGCTAAGTACTTATGATTATGTTATGTGTATTGGTAGTTGTGCTCAAATGTATTCCGAGCTTTGCTCGATGCCGGGTGGGGCCCGATGCTAGGTGGGGCTTGATGCCGAATGCGGTCCGATGCCGGGCGAGGCCGTAGGGCGGAGCCCAATGTATGTGATGCGCGATTATGTTTTTATGTGTAGTATGTGGTAGTTTGGGGAGACTCACTAAGCTTCGTGCTTACAGTTCTCAACCTTCCTCAACTCAAGGGTCAAAATTGTAATAATATATAAACATAGGGTTGAAATTGAAATTACCTTGACATCGTGATGTTATAGATGTTAACTCCATAATTAATGAAATTGTTCTCATCATGCAAATCTTACAAAAATTGCCACCATCTTATCATAGGGTTGTGGACGTGATTACCAACACAAAACTGTTTCTGTGTTTCTTGGAAGAAAAGAATATGATACTCTTTCATGACTCTCATGAAGAAAACTCCAACTCTGCTTCCAATTTGGGAAGTGCCACACAATCCACTCTAAATTCTATTTCCATTCAACCTAGAAAATAGAAAAGTAATGGAATAAAGGTCCAAATAATAATCAGGGTACTTCCAGGGGTAGTTGTTCTAGCTTTTCTACTAGTACTAATACTTTTGCAGCTACTCCATCAAATTCTCAAAGTCAATTTGTAAGAATTATTCGTTCCACACCTACAGTGACAAGTTCAACTATACACATTCCTTATTAACTAAGTCATTATGGAATCAACTTTCAAGATGGACCCACTCCAATGCAACATCAATAGTTTACTAGCAACAATTTTGGGTCACCGCATACTCCAGTTCCCTTGTGGCAGCCTCATGTCGAACAAGCATCCTTTCTCAGCCCACTAGCTCTATCAGCCCAATCCTCGACATTTGGATAACAGCCTACAACGACGCAACAAGGGCATGTTGCCCTGTTTTTTCTTCCACGTCAACATCAGATTTTTTTAGTGGCCCAACTCCTATTTTGCAACAAGTCTCTCATTTTATAAATCTAAGTTTGGTGTTTCAAGCAATGTCTATTTAACCACCTTTGAATAACAACTATTATATGGATACCGGTGCTAGCTCACACATGTCCTTCAACCAAGGTAACATGATCTCTCTAACGCCTTGTAATTCTAAATCTATCATGGTTGGTAAATGTGTGGTTGTTCCTATTAGTCACATTGGTCACACTAAACTATCTCATCAAAACAATAATTTTGCTTTAAACGATGTTCTTTATGTTGAGAGAACCACTTTTCTAATACCTTTAAAATATTATTACTCCAAACATGCTACATGCATAGTCATAATATAATTTACAAAAGACTGAATACAAACCAACTATTAAGATTTTTACAGAGTATATATATATATATATATATATATATATATATATATATATATATATATATATATTGGATGCTTATCACCTGCAATAGTTAAACACTGAGAGGAATAAGTGGGTGATGCTTACTGAGTTCAATAACAGTTACAATATAACGATATGCCATATATATATATATATATATATATATATATATATATATATATATATATATATATATATCAATATGATAGAAGCAAAGAGGGATAAAGAACAACAAAGGCATATGTGTATCATAAGACAGACTTTCCATATCAACAAATGATCTGATTCAAAGAGTTACAATCAATGAGATACAACAATTTCAACATGATATACATCATAAAACTTCATACCAAGTGGCACAGAAAGATATAATTTCGGATTATCATTTTTGTTAGAATATACAGGCTTTCAGTCCTACATAGCCCTATGCCAATACCAAAAATAATACGAGTCATGCTCTACATGGCCAAATGCACAAAGCCAATACCAGAAGTGATACGAGACATGCTCTACATGGCCAAAGGCGTAAATCCGATAACAGAATAATACGAGACAAGCTCTACATGGCCAAAGGCTCAAATCCAATACCAGAAGTGATACGAGTCATGCTTTACATGATCAACAATATAAAACCAGAATAACACAGGAAAGCAAATTGAACATATAACAAAAAACATACAATTGTCCCTATATTGAACTCACCGTGAAATAACCAAATGATAAAATGATAATTTGGGCAACACTTAGTGTCTAAAAATGACTTTCTTTGATGAAACCAAGGGGTTTTTGTTGAAAATCGGGCCTTGCGCGGGTAGGGTTCAACTTGAAAAGATTATTTTCTTGGGTCTTCGGTGCGTCGGGACTTGCTTCGAGTGTTGGGGTGATTTTCTAGGCTTCGGGGGGGGGGGGGGGGTTAGGGTAATTTGAGAGAGAGTAGAAGGTTAAAGAGAGTGAAAGAAAATGAGAATTTGTAAACAAAATTCGAAAGGCTCGCTTTCTATTTATAGTAGTCCGAAGACTCTCTGTACGTTGGGCGTAACTCCATTACACTGGGCGTACACGTACGCAAGGCGTAATCCTCGTATGCTGGGTGTACTTGCTATGTGGTACTAGTTCGATTCTCGGGCCTCGAACGTGTCGCAAGCTGCATGATATGTATCCTTCATCTATGGTACGTTGGTCGTATATCTGTATGCTAAGTGTACACCTTGTACGTTGGGCGGTCTTCCAGCCTTGAAGTTTGTAGCTAAAACTTTAAAAATTCATATGTTTTTCATACGATCTCCGTTTTTGACATTCTTTATATCTACGCGTAGGTGAAATTATGCTCTACAACTTTCATTTAGATTTTGTTGGCTAATTTTGACTTCATTTTTAATATTTTATTTTTAACAGATCGGGATAGTAAAAGTCCGTTAAAAATTTACAACTTCTTCAACCGACGTCCGTTTCCATCTACCTTTTTACCGTTGAATTACAATCGACAGGATCTTCGATTCTCGTTTAGATTGTGTCAACTGAAAATCGCTCGATCTATAATTCGAATTTCGAGTTGTACACTCGTATGCCGAATCTTAGAAAAATCATAACTTCCTCATACAAAGTCACATTTGGACGTTCTTTTTATGAAAGTTCTCAGTTTAACGAATACTATGACTTTCATTTTGATCATAAAGGATAAAAGTAGTTTATTGTGAACTCACATTTTATGTCATATGGCGTTGGGCCGGTTCTGTCGCGAAACTTCAATAAGTCATAACTTCTTTGTTATAACTCAGATTTCGATGAGGTTCTCACCTAAATGTTTCTAACGAGATAATTTACAACTTTCAATAACACTAGTTTTACTTATTTCCAACTTAAATTTTACATTTTTGTGAATATCAATATTTGACTTTTTGATCGGAATCTCATAAGACTTCCCATCACTTTCTGAATGATTATAAACATAGTTTTACTTCAAATCTCATAAAACCGTCTTGTTAGAACTCAATGCTCAAAATCATATATTATATAATAATATTTATTTTTAAACTAACAAAACACGATAAGTGAACGTGTATGTTACAAATACCTCCTCCTTTTGAGGATTTCGTCCCCAAAATTACAACGATTTAAACAAATGGGAATATTTTGCTCGTATCTCATTCTTATTTTCCCAAGTATAATTTGGGCCTCAATGGTGTTTCCACTTGACAAGCACCAACTCCACTTCTTTATTACACAATTCAATCGTTCTTTCGTTTACAATCTCTTCAGGCTCTTCTAAATATCTTAATTTACTATCCAATTTCACCTCGGATAATGGGACTGTTTCATCATATATGCTTAAACATTTACGCAAATAACTTACATGAAACACATCATGAATACCTGCCAAATCTTCCGGCAATTCCAAACGGTATGCTTGCTTACCAATTCTCTGGATGATTTTGAAAGGTGCAACAAATCTAGGACTCAATTTTTCTTTCTTCCCAAATCGCATAATGCCTCTCCATGGGGATACCTTTAGCATTACAAAATCACCCAACTGGAATTCTGTGGGCCGTCTTCTCTTTTCTGCATAGGACTTCTGTCAATCCTGGGCCGATTTCATTCTTTCTCGTACAATTTGAATCTTGTTAGTGGTGTCTTGAATCATTTCAGGGCCTCCAAGGATTTTATGTCCTGCATCACGCCAACATAATGGAGTACAGCATTTACGACCATATAATGCTTCATATGGTGGCATTTTGATTGAAGTGTGGTAGTTGTTGTTATATGAAAATTCGACAAGAGGTAAATACTTGTCCCAGTTACCACCAAATTCTAGGACACTTGCATGAAATATATCTTCTACTGTTTAGATTGTTCTCTCCGTCTGACCATTTCTATGGAGATGATAAGTTATGCTGAGAGCAATCCGAGATCCTAATTCACGTTGCATACTCGCCCAAAAATGAGAAGTGAAGTGAGTATCACGATCGAAAATAATCTTTAGTGGCACACCATGTCTTGCAACAATTTCATCCAAGTATACTTGTGCTTATTTCTCCATTGGAGTTGTTTCATGCATGGTAAGAAAATGTGCACTTTTAGTCAGTCGGTCGAAAATTACCCAAATGCTATCATTCTGTCTCGCAGTCTTTGGCAATTTGGTAATAAAATCCATGGATAGCTCCTCCCATTTCCACATAGGCACATTAATACTTTTTGGACTACCATATGGCTTTTGGTGTTCCGCTTTGACTTGTAAGCATACTAAGCATTCATGCACGTATCTTCCAATGTCTCTCTTTAATCCAAACCAGCAATAATCAGCTCGTACATCATAGTACATTTTACTTGTGCCAGTATGTATTGACAGTTTAGACTTATGGGTTTCATCCAAAATCTTCTGTCTTAATCCACCAATCTCTGGAATCCATAGCCGATTCCTAAATACTTTCAGTCCACATGGATCATCAAGTAAAATATCAGCATAATGTACCATTCCTTCATTCTTCACATTTTTTGGCTTTAAGACCTCTATTTGCCATTTTTCTAGTTCATCAAGAATAGTAAACTTTACAGTAGTGTGAGTAATAACATAACACACACTATTATTATAAACCTTCCTGCTAAGTGCATCGGCAACTACATCGGCCTTTCCAGGATGATACAGGATTTCACAGTCATAGTCTTTGGTTAGCTCCATGGCTCACTGTTGTCTCATATTCAAATTTTGCTGACTAAATACATACTTGAGACTTTTGTGGTCAGTAAACAATTGGCATTTTGTACCAAAAAGATAATGTCTCCAAAGTTTTAGGGAAAATACTACTGCAGTAAGTTCGAGGTCAAAAGTGGGATAATTCTTTTCATATCTTTCAGTTTTCTTGAGGCACAGACTATTACTCTACCACGCTGCATCAATACACAATCGAGTCCTAAGCTTGAAGCATCACTATACAAGGAAAAATCACTATCACCTTCTAGGAGTGATAAGATTGGAGCATGAGTCAAAATATCTTTTAAAGTTGAGAAAGCTTGTTCTTGGGCTTCACCCCATTCAAACTTTGCTTCCTTTCATGTAAGACTTGTGAGAGATACATCTATACGTGAAAAATCTTTAATGAATCTCCGGTAATACCCTACGAGACCCAAGAAACTACGAATTTCAAAAGCATTACGGGGTGCTTCCCAATTCTGAATGGCTTCAATTTTAGTAGGATCTACTGATATATCGTCACCAGAAATCACATGGCTGAGAAATTAAAATTGATGAAGCCAAAATTAACATTTGGAGAATTTAGGATATAATTTCTCCTTTCGAAGAAGTTCTAATATTTCATGAATATGAATGGGATGATCAACTTCAGATTTGGAATAGATTAGAATATCCTCAATGTATACGATGACAGATTTATCAAGCATTGGACGGCACACCTTATTCACCATATCCATGAATACAGCAGGAGCATTTGTCAAACCGAATGGCATGACAAGGAATTCGAAATGCCTATAATGAGTACGGAGAGCAGTCTTCGGTATATCCTTCTTGTGTACTTTGAATTGATGATAACCAAACCTCAAATCAACCTTCAAGAAATAGCGAACACCCTGAAGTTGATCAAACAAGTCGTTTATGCGAGGTAGTGGATACTTGTTCTTGATAGTTACCTTATTTAGCTCACGATAATCAATACACATTCGCATCGATGCGTCCTTCTTCTTGACAAACAATACTGGAGCACCCCAGGGAGAGGTACTCGGTCGAATAAAGCCATTGTCAAGTAAATTCTTTAGTTGGATCATCATTTCCTTCATCTCAGCTGGTGCAAAACGATAAGGAGTCTTTGCAATTGGAGATCTAAATCCCCTACTTTGGTTGCTCATTGGAAATGTCCTTAATAAGGGTAAAGTTTTTGACTTTACCTATTAATAACACTTCTTAGAGGGTTTAGTTCAAACCCTAATTCCTTGGGACCTAGAGCTTGGTCCTTAAGTCCTCCATACACCAAACTCCAGCTTACAACCTCAGATCTAAACCCTTATGCCATTTGGGCACGTAAAGTCTCGAGCTTTCTTTCATGCATGGCCCTTTTAGGGCTAAAAAGGACATATAAATGCTCATAACTTACATGGGAATTCCATGGCCATAAAGTTTGCACCTTTATGCCATGGAACCCCTCCTAGATCCCTGATCTGAACACAAAACACTTGAGGCGTCCAAAACCCCAAAGATCATGACTCTTGGACAAAAACCTTCATAAAAAGGAAATAACTAGATCTAAGAGAAGAATGATCAGGTTAGAGACTTGAATATCAGAAAATGCAGCAAATGGAGTGTAGCTTCTGGATCTATTCCTTCCCTCTCGACCCCTCTAGGATTTCATGGAGTATGGTTTAGGATAATGAGGTTGTAAATGAGGCTAAGGGGTGGGGGTTAGGATGCTTAAATAGGGTGCAAAACCCCGAAATTAGGGTTTCACCCTGGCCGGGCTACTCGCCGAGTCAGGACTCGACTCGCTAAGTCAATAACTTAAACCTCGCGCATAGATTGCCCTCTACTCGACGAGTTAGGGCCACCAACTCGTCGAGTCCTTCTCTAAAAAATAATAAATAATTAAATTAAATGCGTACCAAGGAACCAGGCGTTACAATTTGATTCCTAGCTTCCATCAGAGAACGTAACCATTAGAACCGCCTCAAGGATTGTCTTAGGTGAGAAGGCTCCAACAGTCAAGTTAGATCAATGTATATGCGAAGATGGTTTCTCCTGGATGAAGAACCATCTTGGTAGGAAGAATATATGTATACAATGCATGCTCATGTCTGATAATGAGAGATCCTCCTCATAGAAGATGAGGTGTTTTATTTATAGATATATGCCAATGGATAATCTGGTTAAGCTTAAACCAACCTAGTTAGTCATGGACTATACCTTGCTGCCAGGCCTCTAAAGCGCATACAACCTAGCCACTGACTAGTTGGGCCTAAATTGGGATGCACCAAGACCTAACCATCTCCTCACACACCATCGATCTAACTTGATCGTCGAAGCCTACTCCCGGGTTATAGTCCCTGAGGCGGTCTAATGGTTTTGTTCTCTAACGACAGTTAGGAATCAAGACAAAACTTAGTAATGACACCTACTCCAAATATACAATCCAGATACGACACCAAGACCTGATGACCTGATTCCATGTCACATCAGTGTGTCTTATGACTACTTGCACTTAGTATAAAGAACTTAATATTACCAAAACGGGTAAGGAGCTTTGGTTTTTGTCAACATTTAGGCAACCATGTTTTTTTTCGTATACATATGACCAATAAATTTGTTTGATTTGTTCATAATAGGGTAATATCACTAGTAGTTATCAGTCATATTACCTTATTTTGAACATATTAAACAAGTTTAATGGTCAAATATGTACGAAAAAAACATGGTTACATAAATATGGACAAATATCAAAGTTCGTTACCCTTTAAATCGTTAACCCAAAATAATAAAGATATAGAAAAATATGGAAATTAAGAAATCTAATCCATATACATGAGCTTTTTGAAGAAAATAACCATTTTTTGAAAAATGACCACAATATCCTAAATGCCTTGATTCGGATTACTATTCACATCCCGAACTACTTTTCATTTTTTTTCAAAGAATGATACATTCCAAAATGCTTAATTTCGGGTTTGATCTTCAAATTCTGAAACTATTTTTTGGTTTTTCCCAAATTTTGATTAAAAAGTTATATCATCACTTGTGTCCAAAATTTCTATTTTTCTAAGGGTTTAATATCATTGTTTTTCAATAAAATGTTTAATTTTATGTATTAATATCGTATGTAGTTCATATTTACTATATTTGTTTAACTTTTTGCTAAATTTAAGTAAAAAAAAAATCTTGAAATTCCGTAGTCTTCTTCTTCTTCTTTTTTTTCAACATCCGAAACTTTATTTCAGAATGTGAATAGTAGTACGGAATGCCGTTCCGAAATTAATCAAAGAAACGTGTTTTTTCTTGATTGGAATGTCTATTCCAAGCAAAATAGTTATTTTTGCTAAAAGAAATGATTATTTTTTCCAAATAAACATTAAAAAAAATGATCACACTACTCAATTTCCATATAAAATATGGTTAACCCAAAATAATAAAGATATAAAATGTTAGGAGTAATGATCATTGATCAAAGTGAAAGTGTAACAAGTAGATCGATACCCCGCCCCAAAAATTCGCAGAAAAGGGATCAGACAAACATCCACACTCTAGGACAGAGCAAACACCAGAACAACAACTAGCTTTTGCTCTTTAATGCTCTCTCTCTCTCTCTCTCTCTCTCTCTTCCCCAAAACTCGATACTCTTGATTCTCTTTCATATTTTCATGAAAGCAGGAAAGAAACCCTTGTTTCTTTAAAGGAAAAATTCAAAGAATCACTTTAAATTTCCCTTTTGCAGTGTCTCTGATGATGACAATAATAGGTGATTTAAGATGAGATTATGGCTGCTGTGTTGTTATCAGATATTATGGCTCAAAACAACAACAGCAATGCCAGTGATGATGTTAAACCCACCATTTTACATGACTTTCTTGGCCGGGGATGTGCTCCGGTGACCAAGATCGCCGCCGCTAGTGATGTTGCCAGTGCTTCCTCCCCTTCTGCTTCAGTCTCCGGTGGTGGTGGTGGTGGCCGTGGCGGTGGGCCGGTCTCAACCACTTCTGATCTGGGTTCTGGTACTAACGCCGCCCCGCTTCCATTTACATGGGTTTCGTTCTCTTCAAAATTGATGTTCTAAAAAGCTCATTTTGTTCTTGAATTTTAGTTCCTAGAATTAATGGGTGTTTCCTTAAATTACTCATTTTGTTTTACTTGGTTAAGCTTTTTACTCTTTCGTCTCAAAATTTCATCAAAATTGGGCAATGATGATAAAGCAAATTGAGGTATTGGCTTCAATCTTACAAGAAAATGATCACATTTGGTACAAATTTTGATGCATCGGATACTAGTTCACGAGTTCTTAGTTTCATAATAGAATAGAAAGACTTGATTTTTTTTATGGGATAGGTATCTTTCAGTGGGTTAGTTTCATTGATACCATCACCATAATCAGTACGTTTTTCTTCAAATTTTGAAGCTAAATTCAACTATTTACCCCTGTTGCTCATTACAATTGATCAATAAGTTTGAATCGTATGTAAAAGAGCTATCTTGGCGTGTTTGATTGATGATCTTCCTGTTTTAACCATGGCAGAAAGGCAAGCTGGATTACACCTCGAAGGGGTACCATTCTATGGTCAAAAAACCGATTTTTCAACCTCCCAGATTAGGTATTCGGGTACCAAACGCAGCAACTCAGATTCTATTTTCATGGCGCCTTCAAGAGAAGCCATCCCACAATTGCGACCAGATTTTCCTGAAACCTCACACTTAATGAAGGTACGTTTTTCTCAATTTCTTCTGCTCCTCTACAAATATACACTCAACATGTTCGATGAAATGTCTCAATGAGAAATACCACATGTTGACTCCATTTTGGCTTTTCAATTACATTTTTTTTTTGTTAGATGCTGAGAAATGTAGGAGGAGAACGCCATAGATGGCCTCATGAGGATGAATCATTCATGGGTATGCATCAAATGAGGCCAACATCATCATCATCATCTCTAATGCTACAACAACAACAACAACAACAACAACCACCACCTGGTAAACCTGATCATTCAAATTCAACAAAATGGGAACGAGCCATTCCTGTAAACGTTGGGCCTGTACTTCAGTACCCTCCACCTGCTGCTGCTCAAGTTGTACAGTACAAGTATCAACCTGTTCAAAACAGATTCAAAGATGCCAATACCAATATCAATATGAACGTGAATGTGGGTCCCTCTTTGATTTCCCAATCAGCTGCTGATGAAGGTTCCAGAACTGGAATCAAAGGCTCCGGGATTTTGACCTCCTCCGGCAATGGCGGTGGCGGCAGTGGTGGTGGTGGAGTGGCTGAGCCAGGTGGCAGTAAACAGAAGTCGGTGATTGGTAATACTGATTCAGGCTCTACCCCAACTCGCCAGATGACTATATTTTATGGTGGTCAAGCTCATGTGTTTGATGATGTCCACCCAAACAAGGTCTCAGATTTATTTATTTTTTTTTTTTTCTCATTATTTTGTTAAAATAATTTTGTGATATTTATATTTTTTTATTTCAGGCTGATGTAATAATGGCTCTAGCTGGATCAAATGGTGGATCATGGTCTACAAGTTTCTTACCCAATTCATCTGTAAAACCATCCGGTAATTCCATTCCTTTCATTTCTAATTCCATTGTGTCATTCCATTCCTAAGTTATTAGTTATTTCTTTTAATCATATTAACGAGTAAATAAATAATCATTAACTTAAAATTTGCAGGAGGTCAAGTGATGAAAGATGGAGAACAAAAGAGTGAAGAGAAGCAGTGATTAATTAATTTAGGAACTTTTAAAGGTACCTCATAATTATATATATATATATATATATATATATATATATATATATATATATATATATATATATATATATATATATATATATATATGTGGATTATGGTGTAGTTTAGCTAATTATTATTATATTATGCTTATTTAGTAATTAAAAACACATCTTTTTTGACCATCTTTAATCAATCTATCAAGTATCAAACTATCAAACTATCAATCTCACTTGATTTCACTTGTATTTCAAATTCCAAATTATCTCGTTTCTACACTCATAAATGATAAAATGTTTATTAGCAAAAAAAAAAAAAAATCCTCAAATGTAAAATCCGTAACTATAAAAAAACTAAAAAAGAATTGTAACATATTTGAGAAAATTAGCGGTAGTTAGGGTACGTTGGAGAATACATGCAGCTCTCAGCGAATTTAACAAGGTCATTAGGACGTGGGAGCACAGAAGCGAGATCTGATTTTAAAAAGAAAAAAAAAACATTATTTAGTATAAAAAATTTGTACTAAATAAATAAATGTAGTAAAAAGTGAAAATATAAAAAAAAATTACCAAGTTCATATGCCTTGGCAGCAACAGAGGCTGCAATATGTGCTGAAATCGTGCGGATACATGAATACGGTGGATATATAATTCCCTTGGCAAAGTTTTCATCCGTTACTTGTGATGCCAAACCTTCGGCTGTAAAAGATAAAAATGTTAGCCAGAACACAGTAAACAGTACACAGTACAGATGTTTCAAATAAAAGTTACAGATTTGCCACTTACATGCGGCCAAAAGTAAATCGTCATGCACGCGAGTTGCACCACACATGATTAATCCCAAACCGAATCCCGGGAATATATAAGCATTGTTTGCCTGTAATTTTAATAAAAGAAAAATTAAGAATGTAAACCGTGAAATTTCATTAAATAGTAACCAAGTTTTACGGTTGTTTCACATAGGTGGTTTTAGACCTGGCCGGGGACGAATACTTTGTCTTCATATGTCACGGGATCGAATGGGCTTCCACTAGCGAAAATTGCTCGACCCTATGCAATCACTTAGTTCTGTTATATTGTGAAATGACGAAAGTATCCTTTGACCGTTTGAATAAAAAAATTGATAGTAAGTTTATTTACTTGGCTCCATGTGTATGCTTCTTCGGCGGTACACTCGGCTTGTGAGGTTGGATTCGATAGAGCCATAATGAGTGGTTTCTACACGCGATTTTTAATCGAATTAATTTCGAATTTCTTAAAATAAATATTTATTGTGTTAAAAAAAGAAAAAAATAATAAAAATGAAAACGAACCTCGTTGTTAGATGACATGGCCTCGACAACTTCTTGTGTAAATTGTCTCCCAACTCCCGATGTTCCTATTAGCACTGTGGGTTTGATTTCCTGTATTAGAAAGTTAAACATATAAAATGTTTGTTTGGAGTAAGTGTTGTATACATAGAGACAATTTCTTTTTTGGATGTTTAAACGTGAGTAAATGATCATTTTACCCTTCTGTATATGTTAAGTGAAAAAGAAATGACCTTATTATATATATATATATATATATATATATATATATATATATATATATATATATATATATATATATATATATATATATATATATATATATACACGTGTCATTTTCTATGAAGTAAAAAAAGTTACCTTTACGGCATCTAAGAGATTGTTAATGGGTTCATGCTCGTGAGCCCATGGAAGCTTAAAGTGTGGAAGGGATTCTTTACGGGAGCTTACAAGCAACCCCTTTGAGTCAACAAGCCAAATCTTCTTTCGAGCCTCTTCCACATTAACACCTGTCTGTTAATAAATGACTATTTTACCCTTTAATGTATTATTAACAAAAAAAAAAGTTTAGAGAATTAGCATAGTGTTATACCACACTTTACCTGCTTCGATATTTGGAGTGCAATAAGCTCTGCTATTCCTGTACCAGCCTTTAAAACAAAAACAAAAATAAAAATAAAAAAAATTACGACATAAAGACCAATAAAAAAGCTTATTTTGTTGATTGTTTAATCATTTTTTTACCTCTCCAGCACCTAGAAATAAGAATGTATGATCCGAGAGGGTCCCACCGAGTAACTTGAGAGCTGAAAGCAAACCGGCAAGAACAACAGAAGCCGTACCCTGCAAATCATTTTAAAAAAATACATTATATATTAAAAATGGTTAATGTTATAAATAGGCAACAAACTATTTGTTTTCCCTTTCCAAAACACCATTGTTAAGGTTATAAATTGGAAATTTTGTTCGCAAAATAAAATACCATGCTTTTAATGGTATTTTGTGAATATTATTTTGCAACACAATGTTAATTTTACCTGTATATCATCGTTAAAAACAAGATGAGTATTGCGGTATTTATTAAGCAACTCAAACGCGTTATGATTTGCAAAATCTTCAAATTGTACAAGAATTTTTTCCCCGTAGTTTCGCTTCACAGCCGTCATGAACTCCTCTAACAACTCCGCATACTCCTACATCAAAACGTAACAAGGGCATTTATGTCTTTTTACACAAACACACATCCTTCTCCTATCTTGTTAAAACTTCTTGGATAAGATAAAAAAAATTACAATTTTGTTTATTAATATTTGTCACTGTCACTATCACTGTTATGATTCATAAAATATAGTACAAATACTATCATGATCGTGTTTTTTTTTATTTTTTTATTTTGTATTGTATCATTTTTTTTTGTACAATAAAATGTAATAATAACAAACCTCTCCTCTCGCTCTATGTTGTTTGAGACCAATGTAGAACTCATCGTTAAGCAACTTTTCATTATTTGTGCCAACATCAATCGTTATAGGTAAACACTGAAAATAAATAAATAACATTTAGCTTCTAGACATTTAATTTTGAGAAAATTAAGGATGAAAAAAAATAATGTTTTATAATTACAGCTGAAGGACGAACGCCTCCGAGCGCGGTATACAAAGAAAGTTTTCCAACGGGAATCCCCATCCCCTGAAAAAAAAAACATATTATTAAATTATTATAATATTATAATATTAATATATAATAATAATAATAATGATTAATTTTTTCTTTTATTAAAAAATCACACCTGGCAACCAAGATCACCTAGCCCCAATATTCTCTCGCCATCAGTAACAACGATAACTTGAATAAATCTTTGGGGCCAATTTCTCAACACTTCAAGAACCTGACCTCTGATGATATTCAGTTATTTAATGACGAAACTGCCCTCAACTTTTTATAAACGCAAGAAACATGAAAAATGAGAAAAATGAAGAATGCATGAGGGCATACTTGTCTTTTAAAGAGATGTAAAGTCCTTGAGGACGACGAAAAATGCTTCCAAATTTTTGGCAAGCTTCACCTACAGTTGGAGTGTATACAACTGGGAGTAGTTCTTCGACATGATCCACCAAAAGCTTGTAAAACAATCGTTCATTTCTCTCCTACAAGATTTGATGTTTTATTGTCAAAGATTTAGCATAATTTATAGCAATTTAACAGATACACCATGGCGATTAAAGGAAGAAAATACCTGTAAATCAATCATGGCTATGTATCTTTGCAAAGGGACTTCGTATTGTCGAATTAGGTGCATTACTTTTTTCTCCTGTAATTTCCATGATCAAGAACACAATTACGATTCAAGAAACGAACTCGATTATATATCGTGTTCGATTTTAACCCATGAGATTTATGAACTTACTTGAAGTTCTTGTGTAAATACAGTGGGAGGAAGAAGACCATGTAAGTAATGAGCATCTCTTTCCCTTTCTGTGAACGCTAACCCTTTGTTATGGTGTGGGTCTCGTAACAAATTATGCCCACTGGATCATAGAAACCAAATATTAATTAAGATCGAAACAGTCATTGAAGAATTCGGATAATAGAATAATGTAAGCATTGAATTAATAGCCATTGATTGATTTTGAATCACCTGGAAATGGACAAATTCCATGGCGTAACCAGTTGATCTCCGGCGACACCGCCATTATCATCCACAGCTCCATCTCCCATCGTCGTTCACCTCTATTTCGCAACAAATGTCTCTGAAAAGGAATCGAGAATCGAGAATAAACAACCACAAATGACAAAACAAAACCCCCAAATCGAGAATCGGATTGAATCACGTCAGATTGATAAATATTATATAGAAAAAACAGGCAACAAGATGAATTTATGACCTACCAGCAAGAGAATTGAAATCCGAATTGTGATCGCTGATCTTAACTAAGTTGAAATGTGAAGAAAGAATCGAGAATTGTTTAAGTTTTGGATGTGGATTTTTAAAAATGGGAGTGTGGAAGAGTATGATACCAGAGAGGAGGAGGATTAGGAGACGATGAAGGTGAGAGTTATATGTGTGTTTGAATTAAGAGAGAAAGTAGGAGAGTGACCCACTTCTGTATATGGAGTTGAAGTTTTCTTCCTTTTCTTTCTCTCATGCCTTTTTTGCTGCAAGAATTGAAGGTTTCAATACTCTTTCGAATTTGTAAATACGTCGACATGCAAGTTGATGTTGGTTCAAAGAAAATATGGGAAATATAAGAATACTAATTTGTAGTAACACTCTAATACGGTTCAAAAAAAAAAAAAAAAAAAAAAAAAAAAAAAAAAGCAACCCTCTAATAATTTAAAAATGGATGGTATTAAATTGTCATATATTCGTAATATTTAGATGATTTAGTAAAATAAATAAGGGTTAACTTAAAAGTATAACAAGCAATTTGTATATCGTTTTTCTTTGAAACAAGTGATTAGCCGGTGCATGAATTCTCTAGAAAACTAAGATCTTGTTTGTTTCGGAAATAGTTAAATGTCTTTTGTTTTTTTTTTTCATGTTTGCGGAAGTAGACGTGCATTTGAGAAACATCTACCCGTCAGAAGGAAAAAGTGCTCAAAAAATATTTTTGTAAAAAAACAAACAAGACCTAAATGAACAATGAAACAAAAATAGTTGGTAGCGGGTAGCATGTAGTTTCTAGCTGGTAGAGTTTTGTTGAACGCTATGTGAAGTAACATTTGGATTTGTAACAGTCTGTCTAAACTAAATGTTAGAAGTTTGTAGTGTCAAACAAGACTTTGTGTTCAAAACGGAACATTTTATCAAACGCTAGAAGCTAGAAGCTCTCAAACGCTCCCAGTATCAAATACAATCCATGGCAAACATGTGGGATCAACTATAATTTTTTTTTGGTAAACTCTACTAAGATCAAATAAGAAGGAAAAATTTGATAGAAATATAAGAAATTTTTTATATACATATTTTTTTTAGCAAACAAGCAAAATAAATCAGTAAATGATTCAAAAGTAAAATGATTTATAAGAAAAAAGAGTAAATTACACGAACGGTTTGGGGTAATTTGCAAGTTTGGTCCCTAACTTATTTTTTTAACTCGGAAGGTCCCTATGGTTTGTTTTTGTTACGCGTTTGATCCATACTGTTTATTTTTGTTACGCGTTTGATCTCTATCTTATCTAAAAAGACTATTATTTAAATAGGAAAAAATAATGTGGTAGATGAGGTAAGGTGAAGGGGTGGGATTAGGGGGGTGTTTATTTAATAAAATTAAAAAAAATCAATGACATAATAGTCTTTTTAGGTAAGATAGGGACCAAGTGCGTAACAAAATCAAACAGTAGGGACCTTCCGAGTTAAAAAAATAAGTTAGGGACCAAACGCGCAAATTACCCTAAACCATAGGGACCATTCGTGTAATTTACCCTTATTCTAAAAAAACACCTTCACGATTCATTTTTAATTAAATCAAGAAAAAAATCACTTTTATGACAATTTTAATAAATATCAACAAAATCATCGTAAAAATGAATCATCGAGATAGTTTTTTGGGATATTTTTTTGTGAATCATGTTAGCTTATCTAGTGATTCATTTGTTTTGTTTATCAAAAAAATATGTTGAAAAAAAAAACTTCTTACCTTTCTGCCAAAAAAAATTGTTATATATATATATATATATATATATATATATATATATATATATATATATATGTGTGTGTGTATGTGTGAGATTTGAACTAAAATTTTGATTTGTTTCTTGTTTTTTATATATAGATATGTATTTTTGGTTATACAAGTCAAAAAATTTATGAAATCGTAATATATTCAATTTTTTCGATAAAAAATAAGTTGAATTTTAAAAATAAACAAAAAAAAATGCATTTTTTCTAAAATTTGTTACATCTACTGTAAATAAAATAAATGTATGATTGAGATTAAAATTTTGAACTAACTCGGTTTGTGTCTAATCTTGTCATGTCTCATCACTGCAAAACAGTATTTTCAGTGAGTTTGTTTTGTTATGTTCATCTAATCTCATGTGCCAAAAGCTACTTAAATTACAAAATAAAATTTAGAAAAGTCAATGTATTACCTAAAACATTTATATAAATAAAAGAAGTTAAATTAAAATTTCCTCAATAAGAATTGAGATTCACGATATCATGAAACCATTTTCAACATTTATCATGTTTTTTCATTTTTTTATGATTTTCAACGTTTTTCATATTCTTTCATTTTTTTTCAATATCGCGACAATTTATATCGACATGTTGATACCTAAATCAATCACATTTTTTTTAAAAGATTTATACCAAGCATTTCATATAAAAAAATCGTGACAAAGGAAAAGTAATAATACATTAAAATAATAAAGATTTAAAATTAAGGATTGAGACTAGGGGTGTAAACGAGCCGAGCCGAGCCCGAGCCTAACAAAGCTCGAGCTCGGCTCGTTTAATTTGAGGAAGCTCGAGCTCGGCTCATGAATAATTTAGTGGGCTCACGAGCCTAATTGAGCCTAAACGAGCCTCTATGTGTGTGTGTGTGTGTATATATATATATATATATATGTGTGTGTGTGTGTGTGTATGTATGTGTGTGTGTGTGTGTGTGTGTATATATATATATATATATATATATATATATATATATATATATATATATATATATATATATATATATATATATAGAAGCTCGTTTAGGCTCGTGAGCCCATTAATTGAAGCTCGGCTCGAACTCATTTAATAAACGAGCCTCATATTTAGGCTCGAGCTCGGCTCGGGCTCGTTTAATTCGATTTCGAGTCGAGCTTTTAACGAGTCGATCCCGAGTAGCTCACAAGTAGCTCGGCTCACTTACACCCCTAATTGAGACTTTCAGATCATGAAATTCAAAGTATGTGTGTAGTTTTTGTGCGTAGTTATTTTTCTTTTGGACCTCAATTCATTTATTTTTTAGTAGAGAAACGAAATTTCATTAAAGAATTTTAGAAATTGAAAAAAAAAAAAGCATTAGGATTTTAGTTATCATAAATGAGCTCAAGTTTTTGGGCTTAAACCAAGGTTTTATTTGGCGTTAAGATAAAGAGAAGTGAGACTTAGGAAAGAATTGGTATGAATTCAAGAGCTTGAGTTTATTGATCTCGGATTTGTTGGTGTTCTTGCATTCGAGTCAAAGCGATGACACCTCCATTTCCGTCGAAGGATTTGGGTTTTGCAGTCATGAAGTCTTTGTAGGAACACTCTTTTTGATGTCCCTGACTTCCATCTTGTCACTGAGGGTCGGTTCCACCCCCAGGCCCACCAGCATTCACTTGTGCCATTGCTGCAGTCACAGCGGCTGTAACTGTTGCCTGAAACATGACAGGGTCGAACTGAGGAGGTGGTGGTGGTGGTGGAGTGTCGTCGTTCCTTCTGATGGGTCTTGGTCGGGGAGGCATCTTGTTCTAGAAACAATCAGGAAGAAGAGGATGGTAAGTCCTCGAGATATAAAAATAATATATATCTCACCCTGATGATAATAGTGTTCTACCCAGCGATAAGCACAGAAAGTTTACTAATGTAACTAAGTTATCTCTATAAAATAGATAGGTAGTAACACTAAGAATGAATCTCCTCACGGAATTTGGCTCTAGCGAAATACTCTTATAGTATTTTCTAGTGAATGTTTTTGGTAAGTTTTAGGCTTGCTGTAACACTACCGTCACTCCCAAGCACATGTTGGTCATGTTTTGACTGAATACAGTTGATCAGACTATATTCACCCGAAACATTATTACATAACTACCCAGGTTTGACCGCAGTGTCCCAACATCCAAATACTTTTTGTGTTGTTCCACTAATGACACGAATCCTGATACTCGGGTATGCTTTTATAAAAATACTTGTATTTTTGAAAGTATACTTTAGTTTAGAGCACTTAGTCCCCTTAATATTTATAGTTGTATACCATGTAAGGTTTGGTATATATTTAGTTCACTATAAACAAGGGCTTCGATACCAATTTGTCACACCCCGAAACCGTGATGGCGGAATCATTTCGGGGTAGAAGACGTCATGTGTAGTATCACAACATTTGTATAACAAGCATAGTAAACACAACCAAACATTGAATACCTATATGAAAATGTTTACATCATTTTGAAGCTTGTTTTAAATACATCAAAAGTATGTATAATATAGAAAACATGACTCTTATTGCTCCGGCTTCACCGAATTCCTGGAATTACCTGTCTACTAATTCCCTGAGAATACAAGCAGTTTGAAAAATATCAGCATAAAACTGGTGAGTTCATAAGCATATAGTTTTAGAGAAAAATGTTTTTTGATTCTTTTGAAAAGTGTCCCTTAAGAAAATCCTATATTTTCTTATGAAAGGTAGTGTTGAAAGAGTATCTAGCGGTAGAATGCAAACCATCAGTTTTAGAAATGCTAGTGTTATCCTGGGAAAATCCTATACTTTCCCTAAAACATGTTATTCGTCCTAGAGGTAGAGATGCCAGTTTAGAAATCCTTGATTGTTACCAGCATATATAAAAGTAGTTTTATTACTTAAAATAAAACAAATGAAGAATAGAGTCCGTAAACAAAGTTAGTTTATATTTATTTTGTGAGTCGTATAACCATACTTGATATGACTGAGAGACTTTTATAAGGTTCTTCAGGCGTTAAGCTAAATGACATTTGTTCACTACATGTGTGACATCCCCAAAATCTCGGCCAGAAAAGACCGATTTTCATTTATGCTTTTAAAATAATTTCAGAGTAAATCCATTTGATTTGAAAGAATTGCGGAATTTGTTCCCAAAAACAAAACATGATAAAACAATGTTTACCGAAGCATTTCATAGAAGAAATGTATTTTCATTATATAATCAAAACTCGGGGTGTCATGTTCCGATACAGACCAAAAAGCATAAACGATAACATTACAAGTCATTCAACAAATATATACATATACAGACTTGTAAACAAAACAACTTGATGGTTCATCCATCTTACGCCCTTACGCCACTTCCTGTAATACAAATAAAACTGAGTGGGTCAAGCTTGGGAGCCTGGTGAGCATATAGGGTTTTCAACCTACAATAAATAATTAAATTAATTATTATCAACCAACAATAACCCAGTTACCAATTCCCGTTATTCTCACTTTATATCCCTAAAATAACTAACACAAGGGTCCTAATCTAAGAATATTTTCATCAGGGTGACAACACATGCTGCGGGGGTTCCTCAGCAATATAAGTCAAATAAGGCAACCATGAGGGGGATGGAATACAGCGAATGAACACCCAAGTTCATTAACACCTACAGGTTATGAGCCTGCTAGCGGTCCACTGGACTGTCTAGAAAAGTCCGTGGTCGTCATCTAAATTCCGCTAGATGACTGGATCAAAACAACAACGAGGCCTCTCATCTGTTTATTACACACCAACTATCTACCCATGTTCTACCCAACATATTAGTAGATAAAAACATACATTTTTATACATATTTTCAAAACCTGTATAGCATGCTTGATCAATACATTTTCCATATAACAGATGAGGCACACACACATAACACGTATTTCATATAGAAATAATCAGATCTGTAAGATAGAAGAAAGTGAATATACATTCACACACATAACAACAAAATATACACATAACACGTATCTCGTATAAAATACTTCATAATTATACGTTAGGAGAAAGTAACAACACACTCACACATATAAACAACAATACACTTAATACACTCAAACCATACTTGTATTATTATTGTGTTTATGAAAGGTAGTATACACTCATTTGATCAAAAGATGATCGGACAGCACTACGACTCGTAGGAGTAGTATTCCTCAGCAGATCTGGAAGATCTCTACAAAAATCGAACTTCTCGCGGGCAGAGCTTCGGCTCGGAAACCGCACTTCTCGGGATCTTCGGGATCTCGGGACTTGCTTTGGGACTCGGGAATATTACCGGGGCTTCGGGGTACTTCTGGCACGCAAATCGAGGCAAAACGTGAGAGAGAATGGAGAAAAATAGCAAAGAAGCCGGCTGCCCTCGCATCCTATTTATAGGAGGCTGGGAGCCTCATTTACGCGGGGCGTACGGGGGTCCGAAATCGTCACTGCATGCGTCATCCGAAATGTCGACACTCTCGGCGTACACGGGGCGTACACGAGTACGCGGGGCGTACTTCGGATGAGCCCAGTGACTCGCCTTCGGATAAGGCCGGATTTAATAATTAAATTTAATTATTAATTACTTAATAAACTTCGGAAATTCATATCTTCTTCATACGAACTCCGTTTTCGACGTTCTTTATATCCACGTGAAGGTGAGACTATGCTCTACAACTTTCGTTTAGACTACGTCGGCTAATTTTGAGTTTATTTTTATTATTTATTTTTAATAGGCCGGGACAGAAAATTTCGTTATAAATTCATAACTTCTTCATTTGACGTCCGTTCTCGCCTAACTTTTTATCGCTTTGATACTAACAACGAGATCTTCGATTCACGTTTAGATCATTAAGGCTAAATATCGCTCTAACGTAAATTTCACTTTTTACGTCATTCAGCGTGTCGGTTCTGTCGCGAAACTTCGACAGGTCATAACTTCTTCGTTATAACTCGGATTTCGGCATTCTTTATATCTTCGGAAACCTTGTTTCAACTACTACAACATTATCTAAAGATATCAAGTTTATTTTACACTTAAATTTTGACGCTATTTTTATTCTTAATTAATTAAACCACATAATTAAGCAATTAAGCACAAAACACATAATACTCAAATAATACACTTCTATTATTTCAAAATTGGTTACAAAGGTTAACCTAGACTATCACATTGCTAAAAATGGTAAGCCCAGAAACACAGGCGTTACAACAGGCGTGCCCGCCTCACTGTAGCTAGCAGTTCTGGTGTGGGATTGTCAGTCCCGAATAGATCTATTTACAAATCTCACGCTCTCCCTCCAAGAGACTCTGCTTATATTAAAAGGATTTATCACTATATACCTAAGGGTACAGTATTGAAGTAATGCCTCACAATTTTGTATAATCTAGTTTACTAGCGAGAAATCAGTATAAAATAGTAATTATCCTTGAATAAATGTACTTTATACTCCTGAGAAAACATATAACATAAACTAAATCTGCCATAGTTTATATATACTCATTTATGAAATCTGATTAAGTAGAGACTGCCTAGAGGGTTATCCCAAACTATACCCATTATAGTTTATTAGAGTTGATATGGAAAATGCTTTGTAAAAACCTTTTTGAAAACTATGAAGTTAGATTTCCAAAATAGAAGTTTCCCTTATGTTCAACATATTACAAAAAGAGATAAAATATCCGAATATGTTATTAAACGTGGAAATCATTAATTGTATTAATAAGTTTAAAACTTAATAAAATACTTTGAGTTTGGCTTGTATTCCCCCCTGAAAACATTAAAAACACGGGGAAATGTAGGGGTATGAACTCACCGTTTGACGAATGATTCGAGTGGATGATCGATTACGAGTGTTGAGTATCAATTGAGGTATCACACTAAAGTGGATCCTATTAACAAATAATAGCACATATATGTATTAGATTTAGGTATTCCATGACAAAACATGACGGGAAACCACCCTAAAGAATTGGAAATGCTTGTCGGGACCTTATGTGATCAAACAAAGGAGGTGTATGGTCATTAGGGTGTGTGTGCGACTAGGGTGTGCAGCCAGGCTGTGTGTGCGGTTGCACACAGGAGTGTGCGGCCAGGCTGTGTGTGCGGTTGCACAAAGGAGTGTGCGGCCGTACACTCTTCGTTTATGCTCCAAACGTCGATTTTCAAGTGTTTCAAGGCTCAAACCAAGTCCAACTAAGAGATAGAGAGCCAAAACTCTCACTTTGGAGGGGTTTTGAGGTGTGTACGGCCACTTATGAAGGTGTGCGGCCGTACACCTTCAAGTGATGAAGAACACAAAGAACATGAAGAGTTTCAGGCTTAGATTTAGGTGTTTTATCTGTATAACAAGCTAAATGATGTAATTCTTCACGTTTTTAAGGCCCTTAGAGTGTTCTTGGATGAAGTTCTTAGAGGGAGAAAGTAGAGAGAGAAAGTAGAGTGCAGCCAAATGAAAGGAATGAGTGAAGGGGTCACCCTATAAAAATATGGATGAGTGTGCAGCTGGAGGATGGGTGTGCGGCCACACACTCGATTGTGCGGCCATGACACACCTAAAATATTGTTAATATTCCACGATTTATTTCCTATATGGATTTCATGACGGATTAACATGAACCACTTAGATGATATGACTTATTGTTTATAACCAATAATAAAAACAATAAAAGTTGGAAAAAAAAAAGCCAAAAACCAGAAAACTAGAAGATGCACAAACTTTTTAAGAGCCTTATATGTTCAAACACATAAAATGCAACCCAATAAACATGTCGGATGAGATTCAGCTCATAACATACAAGTGGATTAAGCATATGTCGAATCTTATTTTTCATAAAAATTGGAATGATTGGTGTTTTTGTACTTATACTTATGCTTGTACATTGTAATATTTTAGCATCTTTGCTAGTTTTTCGATATATTTAGCTGTTAAAAAAAATGTTCTATTGGTTTAAATATTTTTAATAAGGACATAAACTTAATATAAAGTATAAACTTATTTTATTACACAAATTTAAGAATTAATGTATTAAAACAACATTTACATAAATCAATTAAAAAAATCAAATTTAAAGATGTAAATCAAATAAAACATATGCACAAATAAATGATTAGTAAAATACTTTCCTCTTCTCCCAGTTCCCAGCCGTTTTCAGCAGTCAGCAGTCTGACTGAGAGTTTCTTTCCCTCTAATCAACAAAATTTCTTAAAATCTTTACAGGTTTTTGGAATATCAAATTCGAAAACCCCTTAGCAGATGGATCATCGTCTTCGTTCTAGAGGAGAAAAGAAGGTTTACTCTGGGTTCACAACATCCGAGGCCAGTCATCACACACTTATCTCTATTACTGTCTTTCTTTCTTCATATGTGGCTGTAATTTCTTGAGTATAATCCCGTTAAAGCTGTTCAAACTCTTCGTTTGAATGTTATTCTTCGATGATTATATAAGATGTTTGAAATTTCGAAGAAAAATGTATGTCTTGAATCTTAATCATTCTCTTCATCCGGGTGCGTTGCTTTTTCATAAGGGGTTTTCGCATTTTAGTGAATTCTATATTTCACATTCGATGTATTGGTATTATCGTTTATTTAAAGAGCAGTTATCGCTAATTTGTCGGGTTGTTCATCCGGGAATCTTGGCTTTCATAAAGATGTCAAATTTTAAGACACCATGCTTGAATTGTGTGTGTTCTTGTCGAAGCTTGTGATTGCGATTATGAAACCCTAGGAAGTAATTTTACTGTAGCACCAAAAGAGGGAATGTATACATTGATGTTCTTGTGTATAGTGTAATCATCAATTTTGATCTTACAGACGTTTTATTGACTACATTCTTGAATTTAAACACCTTATAAGCTTTAAGTTGTATGTTTATATCAATTCATTTGATGAATTCTTAACTTCACAGATGGAGAAAATGGAGAAAGTAATAAAAGAATCAGGGGAAAATCCTCTAAATCCTGATGTCTTTAAGATATTAGCAAGAAGATTCAAGTGAGTTATGATTCTAAAGTTTCACAAATCTCTTCAGTTCATTAGTGAATTCTCAATAACAATTATTTAATCATTAACAATAATTGAAACTCTTTTTCTTATATGATTAGTCGATCTTCAGGGAGAGCTGGAAAACCTATCTTAAAGTGGACTGATGTACATCCCCTTTTTTCATACTTCTTAATATTATTATTAAAAAAAAAAAAAAAAAAACTACATTTTTGGTTCTTTGTTCACTTATTTTGCATTATAATCTTATTTACATTTGTTAGATCCAAAGTTGGTTTATTGAAAAGCAGCAATGTCTCATGTCAAAAAATACAAATAAATTGCCAGCTGTCCAAGAAGGTGATTCTGATATGTCTAAAGGTGATTTTTTTTTTTTTTTTTTTTTTTATATATAAAGATTCAAATTATCAAAATAAATGCTTGTAACATTTTTATATTAGTATGCATATGTAACATTTTGAAACTTTAATATATAATATTAAAATGCAACTAATTTATACAGGAGAAAAAATTGTAGATCTTTCAAAGTTGGAATTCGAGGCAAAATCATCAGATAATGCATGGTAAGCTTTTACATGTATCAAGATTTTTTTTTTTTTTTTTTTTTTTTTTTTTTTTTTTTTTTTTTTTAATTATGTAAAAAGAAATCTATTCAAAAAAAAATATATTGATATGTTCTTGATGTATTTTTGTGATTTGAAGGTATGATGTGGAAGTATTTATCACACATAGATTTATCTCAAGTGGACCTGTAAGTTTATATATTTTTCCTTCTCACAATTTCATTAATATAATATATATTTATAAAAATCGGAAGTCAAATAGGGTTTGTTTATAGATAATATACTTTATGTTTTACCCATAATAGCAACGTACTTACATTTCTGTAATAATAATTATAGAAAAACACTTTATTTTTTTTTTTATATAATTCACTACAAATATGATTATTGTAACTTTATTTGTTACATATTAGACAAAATTGCAAAAATGGTCCCTGTGGTTTCAACTCTCAAGTTTGTCATTTTCTTTGGATGAAGTCCGAACCTTTTCAAAATTTCGGATATAGTCCTTTTCAGCTACTTTGGTTGTAGATTTGGTCCTGATCAAAATCGAAAAGACTATTTTACCCTTTGTATAATTAATTTTTTACAGGAAGTTCTTGTAAGATATGTTGGATTTGGGATAGAAGAAGACGAATGGATTCATGTTAAAAATGTTCGTGAAAGATCTGTTCCCATTGAGCATTCAGAATGCCATAAAGTCATGACTGGAGACACTGTTCTTTGTTTCCAAGTTAGTAATCTCTCTCTTCTTCTCTCTCTATATAATATTATTTTATAAGTTTTAAAAATCATTAATTTTGTATTATTATCAGGAGAAAACAGATCAAGCAAGATATTATGATGCTCAAGTGATGAATATTCAAAGGAAGTTGCATGATATAAGAGGCTGCAGATGCATTTTCTTGATCCGATATGAGCATGATGATTCTGAGGTAAGAAGTTTGACTTTGACTAAATACGTCAACGTGTTGGAGTTTGAAAAGTGAAATGTCATTGATTTTTATAAAATGTTTTTTTGTTTTTTTAATTTTAGGAAAGTGTTCGGTTGAAGAGACTGTGTTGCCAGCCGGAATATTAGAATCTTGTAAACTGTTTATGTTATAGATGTTTTTATTCATGTGGTTTATTGGATGATATATTATATAGAAATTGTTAATATAGTTTGGATTTTTTGCTATAAATTGTATTTTCAACTGGGTTCTCATGTATTTTTTTGAAGCCCAAATCTTGGGTTATTTATAAAAGAATTGGGATCAAATGATGCAGAAAAGATTTCATCTTTTTAATATTGATGGAATTTTTTGTTCAATATTTTTTCATGTTTTAAGAGTTTCAATCATTAATTGTAGATGCAAGAAAAATGTCCATATATGATTATAATGCTAGAATAAATATGGATATTAATTATGGAAAAGGTGTTTAATATGGAGACCAAAGTATGGAATAGAGATATCAAGATATGACCTCATGCTAGAAGGAGGTTAGAAAGACTAAATCAGAAGTAAATGTAACCGATACACAAATTGCATGGACTTCTTGTTGAAATTTACCAAAAGGTAGGATGACTTACTTTCTTTCCATATAGTGCATCCATGCAACTAACACATGCTCATGTTTAATATGTAATGTATTTGTTTGTTTCTTTCATGCACATAAAATGTAACACATGATCTTTACAGGAAAAAAGTCTACAAGTATGGTTGACAATTAACAAAACCTCATCACCATATAATGTTTGGTACTTCTCTAATATAAGTACATATCAATAAAAAAAACTTTTAATTCTCTCATACACACCTTAAAACTTAAGAACCATAAACTTAAAACTCACGTATATCGGTTAATTATTTAAAATTAAGGTGTTAAATACTCGTTTATGTATTTTTAAAAAAAAGGTGAGTTGCACCTCTGGATGGCCCACAATGAACTTGTCATTTGTAACATCCTCAGGTAGCTAGACACACATACCAAAATATTGTTCGTCGTTGGATTCCGCACAAGATAACTTACCAAGAGGTCTCCCATCCATGCACACTTAATGGAAAAGTTCTCATGGGATACATGACCCTCACAGTTTAAAAAAACGTCTTGATAGGAAAGGTATCCACACACCTTATGTGGAATATTTCGTTCCTCTTTCTGGTTAACGTAGGATCAGAGGAGCAACCCTTTCACCCCTAATGAGGTTTGACGTATCGAACACATCGAGTTGTGCCATAAACTTGATACTATTTGTAACATTCCCCCACATAAACACCAAAATATTGTCTACTTTAGGATACCCATTAGGAGAACTTCCCAAAAAATTTATCTATAACATCCGAGTTCTAATTATGGTTTTCCATTCGTTAAGTGGGGTTTTATAATCCATAAGAAAGTAGAAGGAAGGGGTCGAAACAAAAAACATTTATCGTAATTTGCTGAAAAACTGAAAAGTTATTGATTTTCGCTGAGGGCGGGGGCACCTCTGTTTATTCAGGCATGACTATTTTGTCATATATGGACGCAGGGCGCCCATGCCCATTGTAATATCCTAAAAATCAAGGTAAAATTTTTATTCTTAAAGTCCAACCAAAAATCGTAATTGTTTACGAAACATTGTTCTAAAAAGTAATAATCACAAATCAGAGTATCCCAAAATCCAAAATCATAAAATCGAAAGTGTAACAACCGGTAATTTCAATATTGTAAAAGTCAATCTTAGTCAATGAAAGTCAAACATATGAAATAAAGGTCAAACTTATTTCTTTAATTGTCTTAATATAGATAGATTAATGAGTTATAGGTGTATAAACCTTGTATTCATTGTTGTTATATGTTTTGGAGGGAAATCATTTGGAATCGTTCAGCCAAACTGTAAACCCCCTCATAACCATAAATGTCTCGCAACTGAGAACCTCGTTCTCGGTTGTGAACTCGCTTCTGACCGTAAACCTGCGGTTTGCGGCCGTGAACTCCTTCGGACCGAAAATTCTACCCTATATATATATATATATATATATATATATATATATATTTGACCGGAATATTCCTCACTTCTGCACTTATAGCCGAAAACTCAAGCTTTTCTCTCAAGATCTTCAACCGAAAACCCCTAGTTTTCTTTCAACCATCACCCAAAGATCATTTGTTTCATCTTCGGATCTTATTAAGAACATCTAGCGTTCTTCCCTTCATCGATCAATCACCCTTCATTTCTGGGTTTACAGCCGAAAACACTTGAATCTTCAAGTGTCCATGAACCGTGTGCGACCGTAAACACCGAAGGCCAACCGTGAACTCCAAGCAGTTACTTGATTTCGCTTCTAACACTTCTTTTATAAGTAATCCTTACATCCTAGGTTGTTTCCTTAACACCTTTGAGGTTATATTCGCTAATTTCATGCCAATATATCGTGTGAATTGTTATTTAGGACTTGGTTTTGTCCCGGGAGCTAGCTTGTGGAAACAATCATATATCGAACCTTACAAAGCGAACCACTCACATAAGGTGAGTTCATACCCCTACAATTTACTCTTTTTAAAATGCTTTTAGGGGGACAATACAAGTAGAACACAATATATTTGTATTAATCATTTACATATGGATACAAACAAAAAGATTTCTTATGCTTAAAAACTACCAAATATCATTTTAGAAAACTCTTTTAAAATCTATTTTTTAGAATTCTATTTATATCAAAATCATATTCATTTATATATTTATGTATAAGTATGCTATAACGGACTTAGGACTATTGCTAAATACCGTAACTCCTGTTCCTTGTTTGGTTGTGGGCTTAGGGTAGGATCACTAGTCCGATTGTCGGCTAAATCATAGTTATACTTGCTAAATATATACATGAATATTAAACCCCATTTTCCAAGAACATACTTAACTCAGTTGCTTATGTTGAGCAAATGATTCTTTTCTCCAAATCAGTTACAATTCAAACAAACATACTAGTAAACTATAATAGGTATAGTTTAGAGGATCAATACATACTATTTTCTAGAACAAAGAAACATACAAGAGTTAATACATACATACTATAACCATTTATTGCAAAGTATTCTATTCATTTACAAAGAACAAGAAGGAACTTACATACTATAACAAGAACAAGATAACTAAAATGTGATGATACTATTTCAGGACATAACAATATTCTTGCTATGTCACATTTTTATAACCAGAGTCTCCTGGAGGGAGAGCGTGAATTTGGTATAGATCTATACGGGACTGACAATCTCGCACCTTGGCTGTTAGCTACAGTTGGACCGGCAGGTCTACGAGTGACAAATGTCATAACTTTTTCGACGCCTGAAAAACATCGTGTTTAACACTAGTCAATCAAGCATGGTTATAACCTTAATTAACCATTTTGGTTTTCAAAGTAGTTAATGCATCAGTAGTGTATTTCATACAAAACCACTATAAATCTTCATTTTCCATTACGTACTTACAGTGATTTCTCACATGAGAAATGCATACTATTTTTCTAGTAAAGATGGTTTACAAATATGGAAAACATATATTTGACACTATTTCAAGTACAAGCATACATTTTACACTATTTTCAAGAGAACAAAACATACAAACGTTTTGGTCTTGGGTAGAAGACTACTTTTCATGTGAGCAAAAGATATAGGATTTTCTAGGAAATATACAAAAATTTTCACTAGACAAATATAAACATTTTCATGGAACAAATGCAAACTCTTGACACTAAAATACTTATGAACTCACCAACTTAAATGTTGATACTCTCTTTCAAAATAACTTGTATTCTCAGGGAACCAGTAAGAAAGGTACACGAGCATAGGTTTTTGAGAAGCCGGAGCATGTTCAGACTCGTCTTTTATTTTGCTTTAAATTTTTGGTGTCATACTACTATACAAAGAACACACATGTATTAAATATTTTATTAATGCAATGGATGTTGTTTCTTGTGTTTACTATTGTGCATTGTTATGATACTGTACATGACGTCCTCCACCCCCGAATGTTTCCGCCATCTTGGTTTGAGGGTGCGACAGAAAGGATGTTCACGATCACGCCTTAGCTTTCCACTGAATCATATGAAGTACCTGAAACATAAAACTAAGAAAAATAAACCAAAACTTAGTAAGTTCCCCTAAATACCACACACAACCATAACATATACAATCATGCATGCTAGGTCCAATCAATCATCAGACTGGAATACCATGGGGTCCACAACCATCAGGATGGATTATGCTCGGCCCAATCCATCATCGGACTGAAATGCCAATATGTAATAAGCCCAATCAATCATCAGACTGGCATATCCTCGGGTCCACAACCATCAGGATGGATTACCCCCGATATGTTGGCTCACGCATATAGCAGTAAAGCCTCAACCCAATACCATATTATGTCGACATATGCAACAGATAAACATATAACCAGTCAACAGGCAAACAGATAGATCTACAGATCACTACCACATAGCAACATCCTATAAACCAAGATACAAATCTAAAATATCACTACAACATAACAACATCCTATATACCAGGATACATAATGTAACATCTTGTTTATCAAATAATAAATCTGGAACCCCAAGATGTAATTATTATTATTATTTTATATTATTATAGCCCAAAATCAAATAATAATTAGCGGGGTGTTGGTTTCGGGAAGCCAAATGACAATAATCTTCGGGGGTTCAAGTGTAATTTTGGGATTTATTTTGCAAAGGATTTTAGAAGTCAGGGGGTGTTTGGTATCATTTGGACTTAATATGAAAGGGTTTTGGATGGCTGGGGCTAAAAGGGTAAATTATGTACCTATGTTGAAAAGAATTTGTCAAGCAGGGGCTGTTTGGTAAATATTTCAGACTTGATTTGTAAGGATTTTCAGAAGGAGGGGTTTAAATGGTAAATTAAGGATTTATATTGAAATAAAAGGAGAATGAGGGAATAAAAGTGTCATTATGGGGAGAAGTTTATGAGAGCCAGGTATATAACCGTCACTACCCTCGTTCAAACCCTAACCCTAATAATATGTTGTGGCCGCCACCTTCCACATGTGACCTCCCTCCAGCCGCCACCACCACCGTTCACTCCCGTTTTCGATCAGCAGACGATGATAGTGACCACCGGACGTCCATTGTCCTTCTCCTTCTCCTTCTTCAACCGGCAGAGATGAAGGGCCTCACGTTGAGGTTGAATCTGTGGGCCGCCAGGATCATCTAGCATGGCTGCTGCTTTACCAAGGAACGCCACCGCCTCCGATGTGAACCGTTGTTGCTGCCCGCCACTCTGAATTGCTGTCGTCGCTATACACCACCATGAGGTGGGTGATTGTATTCATTTTCCGAGCAAAAATATGGATATGTGTTGTTGTGAACCCGAGATGCGTTGTGTGAGTGTTGTTGGCCAGAAATCAAGGAAAAGGACCACCATGGCTGCCAGCTATGGTGGCCGCGACCTACTACCAATTTCTGTCGCCACCAGCCACCGTGGAAGGTGGCAGTGTGCGTGTTTTTTGTACTTTAGGTGTGTGTTGTTGTATTGCATTAAGTGTGTGTAGTGTTGTGTGATCGGGAACAAAAAGTGAGCCACCACCACCACCACATGAGGTGGTGGCTGCCACAATGTACCACCACCAGCCACCACATGGGTTGATGTGTGTGTGTTTATGTTAGTGAGTGTGTGTGTTATTGGGATTTGTGTTGTAAAATGTAATTAGTGCTAGTGTAATCAAAAGAAAACTCTTAACCACCACCGTGAGGTGGTGGCTACCGCCACCAACCGCCATGTTGGGTGGTGGTGTGCTTTGTTTGTGTTTAGATTTCGTTTAATATGCTTCGATAAAAATAGACTAGAACCATAACCACCACCGTGAGGTGGTGGCCGCTGCCGCGAGCCGCCATTGACCACCACTACCCAAGGTGGTAGTGGGTGGTGACCGACTTATGTGTGTACAGATCATGCCGTGGCCTTTCCGTGATCCTCGCTGGTACCTTAAACGCATATCACATAACACGGTAAGCATAAATGCTTAGTAAGTTCCCCAAAATACCACATACAACACATAAGCCACTCGAGGCTATAACTCGGTAAGACCCTCCGGTCAATGTGTCTCAGCGGGGCCCTCCCGTCCCGTAGCTCGTTGGACCCTCTGGTCCGGTCTAAATCGTTGGACCCTCCGGTCCGGTCTAGTTGGGGACCCTCTGGCCTTGTAGGTCGTTGGACCCTCCAGTCCGGTCTAATATCACATAACATACATAAATCACAAAGCACATAATCTCAAGTAAGCACATAACACATAAGACCCTCCGGTATGCACATAGATACCACTCTAGGTAATGTATAGCGAGAAGACTCACCTTGGGAAATCTCGGAAAGTCTCGAACTCGAAATACTGATCTAGCCTCCGCCTAATCACATAAAGTAATTTACCTCTAATTAACAACAGTTCTCAACGGCTAGACTAATCCCTTCCTATAGTCTCTCAGAAGGGGAAAATACCATTTTACCCCTCCAATGGTCCAAATGTCCAATTGTTGACCAAACCCTAAAAGTCAACGAAAGTCAACAGAGGGCAGTACGCGGGGGGCGTACCAACCCTGTATGCGGGGCGTACCCCGGCTATCCAGAATCGGGGATCTCAACCCCTACGCGGCGCGTTCTGAGATTTACGCCCTGAGTAAGTCTCAGTTTCATGCTCTTAATGTTTTTGGTCTTAATCAGTTAAGATACAAGCTCATATTCCAGATCTAGTCCTTCTAATGCCTCTTAACCTATAAAGTCGAAGCCTTTAAGCCTTTGCATGGCTGTAAAGGTCACCAATCACTCCAAACTCTTATCCTCTCTCTTCATTAAGTCCTTATCTCATGCATGACTCAATATTAACGATCAAGATTGGATTTTTTATGGATCTACAACACATTTTATACAAAAATGGGGTAAATCAAGGCTTATGGAAACCATTTACTCATAAAGTCTCCACCTTTGGGACAAAAACCCTAAAAATGGTCCATAATGTTCAAATCCAAAAAGGTTAAGAAAGCTTTAAGCTTTTTACATCCAAATGAAGCTTCAACCTCTGTAAAGCTCAGATCCAATGCTTGCACTCCAACTCTAGCTTCTACAATGGCCCTTCCTCTCTTCACAATCTCAGAAGAACACTTTATCAAGCTCAAACACACTCACGCAAGCTCTAAAACGAGGGATGTCTCTTTTAGGGTTTCACTGTGTCAAAATGGTGGCTGGTATGGAGGCCATAATATTCCTTTTATAGTGCTCATGCTTCATTTAGGGTTTCGAATCTGGGCCCAGTACGCCCCGCGTACACTTTGGTATGCCCCACGTACTGGGTTGAGTCCGTGTCAAAGGCATGCCCATGGGTACACGCAGTGTACTCTTCAGTACGCCCATCGTACCCACTTGTCACCGTTTTCTATTTTGAGATAATTTTGACAACTTGGAAAAGAAGAAGGATTAAAGAGATATACATAATTTTCAGGACGTTACAATTCTCCCCCACTAGAATCAGACTTCTCCCTTGAAGTCTCATGCGTAAATAACTCCGGATGCTGCTCCCGTATCTCGGACTCCGACTCTTAATTCAGCTCGGACCCTCTCCGATGTTGCCACTGGACCTGAACCAGAGGCACCTCCTTGTTCCTCATAATCTTGATCTTCCTATCCAATATTGCGATTGGCCTCTCAATGTAATTCAGGTTCGCATCTACTTGAATATCCCCCGATGGTAAAACAGCCGCCTCATCAGCCACACACTTCTTCAACTGGGATACGTGGAAGGTGTTATGAATCTGACTCAACTCCTCATGTAGCTCCAAACGGTATGCTACCTTGCCCACCCTAGCAGTCACCCTGAAAGGGCCAATGTATCGGGGCCTTAGTTTTCCCCTCTTCCTTAATCGGATCACCCCTTTCCATGGATATACCTTCAAGAGTACAAAGTCTCCAACCTGTAACTCGAGCTCGAATCGCCGCCTATCCACATAACTCTTCTAGCAGCTCTGGCTGTCAGTAACCTCTGTCTGACCTGCTATATCTGCTCAGTCGTCTTTAGCACTATCTCAGTGCTACCCATCACTCGCTGCCCTACCTCTCCCCAACATATGGGAGTCCGACACCTCCTCCGATATAAAAGCTCAAAGGGAGGCGTACCAATACTTGAATGGTGGCTGTTGTTGTAAGAAAACTCAACCAAAGGTAGGTATAAGTCCTAACTTCCCCCAAAGTCCATAACACATGCTCGAAGCATGTCCTCGAGCGTATGTATCGTTCGTTCACTCTGGTCATCCATATGTGGGTGGTAAGCAGTACTGAAGTGCAACCTCGTACCCAACTCCTCATGGAACTTCTTCCAGAACCTGGAAGTGAAACATACATATCGATCTGACACAATCGATATCGGCACTCCATGTCGCGACACCACCTCTCTCATATATATCTCTTCCAGCCTCTCCACAGAAGAGCTCTCACTGATAGCAAGGAAGTGAGCGCTCTTCTTCAACCGATCCACAATCACCCAAATTGCATCAACACCCCTCGCGGCCTCGATAATTCGGTGATGAAATCCATTGAAATATGTTCCCACTTCCACTGGGGAACCTCTAGCAGCTGCAAATTGCCATGCAGATGCTGGTGCTCGACCTTAACCCGACGACATGTCAAGCACCTCTCTACTACCCACGCAACATCCTTTTTCATACAGGACCACCAGTAATCTCTCTTCAGGTCCAAATACATCTTAGTGGCCCCGGGATGGATCGAGAATCTCGATCTGTGTGCCTCCTCCATCAGTATGCTACGTGACCCACCCATAAATGGCACCCAAATCCGACCATGAAAGGTCATAAGCCCTCGACTATTGGTAACAAACTCGGATACCTGACCAATCACCCGCTCTCTCTTGTGGTTCTCCGATCTCACAGCCTCTGCCTGGGCCTCTCGAATGGTATCCAACACTGGAGTCATTACCGTCATCCTCATACGTATATCTCGAATCGGGGCACTCTCCGTCCTATGGCTCAGAGCATCGGCTACCACGTTAGCCTTGCCCGGGTGGTACAGGATCTCACAGTCGTAATCCTTTACCACATCCAACCATCTCCTCTGGCGCATATTCAGGTTGGGCTGATCCATCAGATACCTCAAACTCTTGTGGTCCGTGTATATGGTATCTTAAACTCGGTTTGGTTTAAACTTCATGTGACCGAAACTCGAACCAAAAACCAAATTAACAATACAGTTTGGTCTCAAACCAAACCAAAAAATGAATTTGAATATGGTTCGGGCTGAAATCGATTTCGATTTGATTTGGTTTTCGGGTTTTTCGGTTCCGAACCAAATAATTCCCACACTTCCCAAGGATCTCTCTTAGATGCTCCTCATGATGCTCTCTGGATCTTGAATACACTAGAATATCATCATTGAACACAATCACCGATCTGTCTAACATCGGTCTGCACACTTGGTTCATAAGATCCATGAACGTTGTTGGTGCATTGGTGAGCCTCATCACGCACCCTCATCTGATGATATCCAGACCTCAAGTCTATCTTAGAGAACCAAAATGCACCCTGAAACTGATCGAACATATCGTCGATCCTCGGTAGTGGATAACGATTCTTGATCGTCAACTTGTTCAACTCCCGATAATCAATGCACATCCGGTGTGAATCATCCTTTTTCTTGACAAAAAGGACCGACGCTCCTCACAGCGAGCTATTATGTCAGATGAATCCCTTCCCCAACAGCTCCTGATGCTGCGAGGATAACTCCTGCATCTCTGGTGGCGCAAGGCAATAGGGTGCCTTGGCAATAGGCGTCGCTCCCGGAACCAAATCAATATGGAACACCATCTGCCTCTCCGGTGGCACACCCGACAACTCCTCGGGAAAAACATCCGAGAACTCACGCACTATCGGAACCTCATCGACAAAACTTGGCCTCTCTGCTGCAACTCGTGTATCCATCATATAGGCTACAAACGCTCTACAGCCATGTTGTAGACTCTGTCTTGCCCTGGCATTCGAGGAAAATGCTGACCCAGATGGGGTACCCTCGCCATACACCGTAAGTACTCCCCCACTAGGGTCTCGTATGGTCACCAACTAACGCTCGCACTCGATAACAGCTCGAAATTGGCTTAACCAGTCTATGCTGACGATGACACAAACATCCCCCATCGCAATCGATACCAAATCTATCAAGAACTCAACACCGAAAATCTCGAGTACACATCCTCAAATCACATCAGTAGCAAAAACCGCTCGCTCGTCTGCTATAGAAACTCGTAGAGGGTGACTCAACACCTCCCATCGGATACTGATGTGATGGCTAAACGCTAATGACACGAAAGATCGACTCGCGCCCAAGTCAAATAACACCAAAGCAGGTACATGATTCACAAGAAAAGTACCTATGCATACCGCCATATAAGTGTTGGGTTTTAGCCATATGAACATCCCTATGTGCACATACAAAACCCTAATGCTTGGATATAGGTTTCTCTAATTGAACATGCATGAATCTAAGACTTCTAATGGTCATTCTATCATAATAACATTGAGAAATTAGAGTTATGAGTTCACCTTGAATCACTTGCTTGATCTTCTTGTCCTTAGAGCTTTAGAGTCACAATTGTCACTCCTCTAATGGCTTACAAACACCAATTAGCAAGAGGATGATTTGAGAGAGTGGGTAGGGACTTAGAAATCGGCCAGGGTTTATTTAGAGACAAGGTTTACCGATTTCCATGACCCCTGGGGTCTATTTATACTTGTAAGGCTCCTAGGGTTTCACCTTTAAACCCTAATTGGATAACTTAGGCCCTAAGCAATCCTAATCCCTTTCATCATAAGCCTTGGACGGATTTTAGGTCTATCCTAAGCCCCTAAAATCGTCCACCCCTTATCCATAAGGGATTACAGCCTAAAGTACAACTATCATACACTTGACAGTTTATGCCCTTCTATTTAATTAATCTCCTTAAGTCACCAAATTAATTCCTAATTAATTTATGACTTATATTAATCAAATAACAGTATTATTATTCCTTATAATATTTATTCTCTCATTGTAAATCATCCTATCAAGTTGCTATGGTGAAGGCAACCCAAAAGGACCATGCTCAATCGGGTCAAGTACTTACCAAATATAGTTGCAGCCTTAGACACTATTCCAACAATAAGCACAATATCTCAAACTCAGTAATAGTAAATAAAAGAATACATACCAGCCATGACATCGGGCACTGCGCTGACCTCCTCTGCTGTCAACTGAAAGGCTCTCCTGCGAGCCTTCGGTGCCTTCGGCCTTCGCTGGTTGGACCTCGGTAGCTATAGAAGCAGGTGAAGATCCCTGTGCTGATCCCTGAAGTAGCTGTGAGCACTTGGCCTTCCGATGGCCAGTCTGGTTGCAGTGAAAGAAAACTACAAACCCCTTGGGGCAATCCCTCGTGAAATGCCCCTCCTTGCCACACTTGTAGCACACCCCTACTCTGCATACTCCCTCATGGCTTTTGCCGCACTTCCCGCAAGTGCGGACCTTCTGTCCCCTAGATCTCAAATTAGCGGGCTTTACCCGCTTGGATGTCGGTTGTGACTTCACCGGTCGCCTATCCCTCCTCTGAGACTCGACCTCCTCCCTGGCCCGGGTCTCTAGCCCAATCTCCCTCTTTCGGGCATTTGCTTGGAGCTCGGAAAATGCACGGCACGTCAAGTTCGCCACGAACTCACGAATGTCTCTCCTCAATATGCTTAGATATCGACTCATGTGTGCCTGCTCAGTAGACACATGCTCAGGGCAAAACAATGCTCTCATGAAACATTTGTGTAATCACAGTCACGGACTATGTCCCCTGCTTAAGGGACAAGAACTCCTGGGCTAGACATTCCCTCTCCACAGGGGGAACATAATCATCTCAAAAGATGGTGGTGAACCTCTCCTAGGTCACCATTTCTAATCTCTGCAGGAGTGAAATCAGTCATCACAAACTTCCACCAGTCCTTCGCTCCCAAGCGAAGCTGGTTCAGAGCGAACCGTACCCTCAGATGCTCCGGACAAGAGCAGGTGTAGAAGCATCCCTTTATTTCATAGATCCACTTCATCACAGCTATCGGATCCTGAGTCCCATCAAACTCTGGTGGCTTCGTGTTGCTGAACTCTCGGTACAGTAATGAGTCACCCCACTGTGGCCTCATGGCAGCGACAGCTGCAGTGGTTGCAGCAGCAGCCGCCTCAGTAACTGCAACATATCTCTTGTTAAACGTCTCAATCAGTGTGGTCTTGATAGACCCAAACATCTCCGGGATGGCCTCCCGGATCGCCGTAGCCACCTCGTCGTGAATCCGACGAATCTCCTTGTCGCTAACGCTGCTGCCCCCCCTGGTGTGTGGCGTGTCTCAACCATGATGTCTCTGAAACACAACACAAAAGAAATCAGAGACTTTCTCGAGTATACTCGCACTCGATACTCAACCCTACTTGTTCCCTAGTACCCTAAGGATTCTTACTTGGACTCCTCACTGATCCGGTGTTTCCAGTAGTACGGGCCCTATACTACCTTCCACACCGCATTAGTATCCACCCAAGTCCTCCTCCTAGGATCGCAGATCACAAGTACACTATATCTCACTGAACATAGGCTTCCCTCTAGTAGACCACTCATAAGCTCCTCGATGCTACCTACTCACTCTCGAAGTAACTCATAGTAACAGTAATCTCCTAGGCTAAGGTATCACAAATCAAGTCACTCTAGTCCTAAATATGAATACCTAGCCTACTCTAGCATGCATAACATATCACATAATATCTCATAACACATAATGTAAGGGTATTTTAGGAAATCACCATTCGGGCGCGGTCTGATCGTACACACTACTCCGTTATGCTTTTCTCAAAATATTTTACTCTTTTAGAAAAATGGTTTCTTTTATGAATTTTTTTCCCAAATCCTCAGTTTGATTTTAGATATGCCCGATGGTGCATCCGAATCCCTCAAACCAAGGCTCTAATACCACATAACCCGAAAAGCACCATTGAAAGGATCTCACCACTCATATATCTTTCCCCATGGACACCTGAATCCAAATAGGAACTTCCAAACCCAGAATAAGAAAGACCTTTCTACTGCTACGACACCCTCTTATGACTCCCTAGACTCTGGAAACTCTAGTGGTCCGTCTCACTGCCATACCGTCCTCTCAAGATATCACCATGATAATTGTTCCTTGAATAATAGACCACGATAACTCATTGCCCCTCCGATTCTCTTGTTGTTACAGATAAACCAAGACAATGCCCAAAAATCGGCAGCCGATCACTTAAACCAGATATATTAAACAATCCAAATCATACTCAAATAAGTGAACGGATCACATCACATCAGGAAACCATCCACTGAACTGTAAACAAAACCCATCTGAACGATGAACTCTCAACACCCTACCCTCAGACACAAGAAAATATCATGCTTGCTCAGCAGTATCCTCCGGCATCTAACAAATATAAACCCCAGGTCCCTCCTCGGATATCCCCTTTTAACACTGAGCACTAGGTCATCTCCCGACCCAACAATTGAACCTCCAAAGGTTACCCAACATTCTCCAAAACATCTCACTGACTTCCTTCTCATAATAACTATCTCGGCCCACTGTAGTCAACTACCCATTAGACCCATGCGTCTCACGGTTTTCCCATACCAACGAAGTGACCCACTCAGGTCTAAGACACCAGATAAGAAAAAATACCCCTTCCAAAATGAAATCCATCTCTAAATCTGGATTCTCATTTCGCCTACTCAATACACCACTAGAATCAAACTCAACTCGTGATTCTAGTCCAACACAGAATTGGAATTATTCATCCCAACGAAACACTCAACTCGCGACCCATGACTCGCAACCCATGCGTATATCACTTCTCCGATTCCTTCTGATTGCGGTCTCCACAGCCTAACTCAGAATATAATGATTCCCGACCATTATGGAGACCTTCATCTCTTTCCCGGTCTAGCCACCGGGTTCTCGAAGACTCAATCCAATAAGGCTACTCAAGCCTAAGAACTCTCCTGCATCATGTTCTGACTAACGAATAACACGGCTCCCCGAAGCACCGTGACACTCTCTCACGGGCTAGTGAGTACTACGGCCCCTACAGTATCACAACACCCTCTTGCTGACTAGTGAGTACCATGGTTCCCCATGGTATCACAACACTCTCTCGCTGACTAGTGAGTAATACAGCTCCCCGTAGTATCAAAACACCCTCACACTAACTAGTGAGTACTATGACTCCCCGCAGTATCACAACACCCTCTCGTTGACTAGTGAGTACTACGGCTCCCCGCAACATCACAACACCCTCTCGCTAACTAGTGAATACTATGGGTCCCCGTAGTATCACAACACCCTTTCGCTGATTAGTGAGTACTACGGCTCCCCGCATTATCCCAACACCCTCTCTTATCACCCCACAATCTCATCCTCAGGTCATTACTTCACTGCGTTCACTAACTCACGCTTCGCGGCCCAGCATAGATAGGTACACCCACCCACCCAGGCTAAGTATCACTACTCCTGACGACCACCGTCGGGACAAAACACTTTTTCTCGCTGCAATTCACATTCTCAGATAATCCTACTTGATGTCAATTAGCTGAAAGGGCTCCCACTGGAACCGTAGACACCTGATATGCCATTCGCCATCTCATAACTAAAGTCTCAAAATAATCTGAAATTTAGAACATCATACTTGGATACCACCATCACAGAACCTCGATGTCCTGCCTCAACCATTGATCTCCTACTTACGACATCATACACATATACATCAATGCATTCCTTTATAATCTCATAACTAATATTCATTTCACACGACACGAAACTTCGGAATATTCAAACTCTCAATTGAAACACGGAAGAATCATTAACGACTCAGAACACATTGACGAACATCCGAAACTCCCTCCTCTATTGCTCAAAATCCCATGTAAGAATACCCATACCAAACCGGGAATTGGTTGCCAAATAAACTTTTACCCTTCCCAAAGTGCATATAACAACCCATACATTGAACCATAAATTCTCAACCGTCGAAAGTATCCTTACGAGCCACCACACGGTCTTTGACTGACGGCCACCTGCCGTGGAGACACTCATCCTTCCCTTAACACATACAACATGCATTATTTCGCTCTGCCATCGCCTCGATCACCAATAACCCTGACCTCATGTGTCCGTACCATAGATTTCCATAACCATTTCTCTAACCGCACTTGAATGGATCGCTGCTCCCCTCAATAGAATACCTGATTCTCCCCCATTCATGGTTCGAACCATCACCGATTGGCATGCCAACAATCTATTCCATAGACTGTTTCACCAGGTATGTCACACTTGACTCTTGAAACATACTATGCAATCACTTAAGGACCTTCCCAATGGAACCAAGCAATCTCCAAATATCCTGTCTCTGACCAAAAATCTTGAAATCCTCCCAGCGTGGGAATAACCATAGAAGCAAGAGACGTCACTTTCACAACTGATACACAACTTAGATAACAAAAGCCACCGCCCCAAAAATGCTCCTCTTGATTACTTGACACCGCTGCTAACACATGCCCTACTATACACGAATATGGTATATCCTTGTCCTTGATCATCTCAGTCACCACTTATGATCATTCCTTACTATAATACTACCTTGCGGTAGATATAGTGTCCAAATATTCTGATGAAATATCGCAACCAATGCTACCCCAAAACATTTACCCCCAAGCTCAGAAACTGAAAGTCTCAATATCTCTTTTGCTTCTTACGGGAAACGGAAATAGCACAACTCTGGTCACAGAAAGTGACATCTCCTCCATCGGCCGATTGCTCAATTCAGACCGTAATCCATAAATCACCATCTTCTACTTATCCATGAGTCTTGCGACTCCAACTAGCATCTCACCAAAAATCCCTCGGAAACTAACTCGATTTCCCTATCAAGGTATGCTCCATTGAAACTCATTCAACATGCCCCTCTGGCCCCATAATCTTTCACATCTGATCTCAGTCCAACCAATCACAACAGAATAACCGGTAAACCCAGAAGCTCTAACCGCCACGAGTTATGGTACTCAAACCATGTGGCCACCTCTCGATCTGCTATGAATCATGGTACCCAAACCATGTTATGTCCTCTTAATCAGCTACAAATCATGGTACTCAAACCATGTTCTCTCTTCTCAATCCGCTACTTAGAACTTCTGGAATTTCCCCCTGTTTTGAGTATGACTCCTCTGCCTTCAGTAGTACGAGCCCACACTACCTGCCACATCTACCCATATTTTCCACACGGATTGTCCCATATTTCTTGAGCAGTTGTTTAACCTCCTCGATCACTAATCCCATTATGCAAGTTCGCCCTCCATCAAATACTCTCCTCCATCAGTGTACACATCTAACTAAATTCACTCTCTAGGCTCTTCCTAGGTTCTCACACTTCTCTGCCATCAGCCGCTGAATAACTCCTCATGATGCCAACCATTTACCTCCTGAATATCGTCATATCACTTAGTAGCTGTCTCCCATCATTAAGAGTTCCACAAAGCACAAAGAAAATAGCATTTAGGCATCATGTAATCTCCACTAGCAAATAAAACCCTTGTAGGTTATTACACCACTTGCTCTCCTCATACTCGAAGGATATCACCAACACAAGCAACTTTACCCCCATACGGGCATCTGACTACTCTCTCAGTAGGCTCCTCAAATGCTCATCTAGGTATCTGTAACACCCATAAAATTTAAGCCAAATTTAAACAATTCAAAAGCATTTTAAATCAACGGTTATTACAACTTTGTTTCTAAAATAGTCTATATTAGAGTTTTTCCAAGCAACCATAACAAAAGATGAGGAGTTGTACGATCACACCTTTTCCTTACCGCGATCCCCCGATGTACCTGAAACAATAAACTGAAACTGTAAGCTCGAAAGCTTAGTGAGCTCCCCTAATATACCCATACTCACAGTAATACACAATCATCAACAACATACTATAGGTCCAGTCAACCATCGGGTTAGAATACCCCAGGACCACAACCAACAGGTTGGAATGCCCACATACTATGGGTCCAATCATTCTCAGGACGGAATACCCCAAGCCCACAACCAACAGGTTGGAATGCCCACATACTATGAGTCCAATCATCCTCGGGATGGAATACTCACAGCCTACAACCAACATGTTGGAATGCCTAGGTCTATTGGCTTCCACACAAAGCAGGTAAGCCTCAACCACCAAATAAACATGTGCACATACATATATAATAGATATTCACATATCAATCTATAGACAACAAATGGTCTAATGGATCATACCACATAGCACATAATACCATCCTATCGACCAAGATGCCGATCTAACAGATCATACCACATACTACATAATATTATTCTACCCTTTAGGATACCGACCTAACAGATCATACTACATACAACATAATATTATCCTACCCTCTAGGATACCGATCTAACAGATCATACTAGCATAACATACCAGGTAACAATCCAAAGGGCTGACCTTGGTACCGTAGACCCTTGAGTATAGTGAGTATAACTCACCTTATACGTCGACTAGAAATAGAAAGCTCAACTCTTGAATCACTGCCACAAACTCCACCACCTACAACCAACACATCATAAGGTTCATAAATTCCCACATACCCCATAAGTCAACTAGTCAACCCTTGGTCAACGTCAAATTCAAAGTCAGCTGCCCGGGTCAACAGTCCATGTTGACCTGAACTCGTCGAGTGTATCCAACCACTTGCTGAGTTCCTTGCATAACACATCCGCTCGTTGAGTCAGCAGAGTGACTCGTCGAGTTCCTAAGGCTCGTGGTAGAAAATCCTTGACCACTCATCGAGTTTTCCCCCCTTTTAACTCAACAAGTTCACACACATCCAACGGTTACTAAAAACCTTAACCAACTCGCCGAGTCACACTACTGACTCGTCGACTCTATGAAAATCTTCATCGGACTCGACGAGTTGTTCATCCTACTCGTCGAGTTTAGGACCATCTTCATATAAATCACTGTGTTGACTATGCGACTCACCGAGTCTCTTCAATTCTTCATCCATACAGATGCTTTTTAAGCCATGCAAAGGCTCCAGATTGTAGATCCAACCTTCCAAGGGTTGCTTATCAGGTAAAGTTGCAAACTTTACGTGCATGAAGGCTCTAAGGCCTTAAACTAACAAAACTAAGCTTGACATGAAGTCCAAAACCTGAGGGAAAGATCAGACTTGCCAAACTATTACCTTTATGGATCTAGGGGCCAAATGGAGTCCAAATCTGAAGTTTCAGCTTCAAATCTTGGCTTAAACACAATATCCTTTCCTAAAACCCACCCAACAAGAGATTAAAGATAAGATGACCCAAATAGAGAGCTTAATACCTTCTAGAAAGTGTCCACTAATATATATCCTTGCTTCCCACGAGTTCCTAGCTTCAGTTATTTGTTTCCTTAAGTGTACCTCACCAAGATCTCTCTTCAAATCTCAATCACACGAAAGAATCACACACAAACACGATTTAGGGTTTAAGGACGCCAAGAAGCTATAAAGGGGAGGCTGGGGAAGGACAATGATCCTTTAAATAGGGTGTAAAACCCCGGGATTTAGGGTTTCATCTGCCAGCTCCTACTCGTCGAGTCCCTTCTTGGACTCGGCGAGTAGATCACTAAAACACGCAAATCAACCCGCTGCTACTCGACGAGGAGGGCAGCCAACTCGTCGAGTAGACCTTGAAATCAGTAAAATTCTCACATAAACCTATACCTAGAAATTGGGGCATTACAATTCTCCCACACTTGAACTAGACTTCGTCCTCGAAGTCTACCGCGTCGAACAACTACGGATAGTTCCCCCGCGTCTCTGTCTCTGGCTCCCATGTCCACTCAGATCCCCTACGATGGTCTCACTGCACCTTCACCAAAGGTATTTCCTTGTTCTGCATAACTTTCATCTTCCTCTCCAGAATGGTCACATGCCTCTCCATATAATTCAGGGGCTCATCGACCTGAATATCATCCAAAGACACTACTGCCTCCTGATCCATAATGCATTTTTGCGCTTGCGAAACGTGGAAAGTGTTGTGAATTTGGCTAAGCTCCTCCGGTAGCTCTAGCCTATATGCTACCTTGCCAACCCTGGCAATGATCATGAATGGAACAATGAAACGCGGACCCAATTTCCCTCTCTTCCTGAAGCAGATCACACCCTTCCAGGGTGAGACCTTCAGGAGTACCATGTCACCCACCTGAAACTTTAACTCTGATCGGTGCCTGTCGGCATATCTCTTTTTCCGACTCTGAGCAGTTTGCAATCGGTGTCTAATCTGCTGAATTTTCTCAGTAGTCTGCAGAACTACCTCCGTACGTCCCATCACCCTGTGTCCAACCTCACCCCAACAAACTGAGGTGCGACATCTCCGCCCATACAACAGCTTGAAAGGCGGGGAGCCAATGTTGGAATGGTAGTTTTTGTTGTAGGCGATCTCTGCAAGCAGTAGGTGGGAATCCCAACTCCCACAGAAGTCAATGACACATGCCCTCAACATATCCTCGAGGGTCTGAATAGTTTGATCGCTCTAAGCATCGGTCTGAGGATGAAATGCCGTACTAAAATGCAACCGTGTTCCCAGTTCCTCGTGGAGCCTCAGCCAGAAATGGGAGGTAAATCTAACATCCCGGTCAGAAACAATGGAGACCAGAACCCCATGGCAAGCAACGATCTCGCGAACATGCACATCGGCCAAATTTTTGGCTGACGAACTCTCCCGAATAGCCAAGAAATGAGAACTCTTGGTCAATCGATCCACGATGACCCATATGGCGTCGAACCCTTTCGCCGTCCTCGGTAGTTTGGTAATGAAACCCATCGTGATCTATTCCCATTTCCACATGGGAATCTCTAAAGGTTGCAGCATACCATGCGGCCTCTGATGCTCGGATTTGAACATCCTACAGGTCAAGCACCTCTCGACGTACCAAGCGATTTCTCACTTCATACACGGCCACCAGTAACTCATACTCAGATCCTTGTACATCTTGGTGTCCCTCGGGTGAATAGAGAAATGAGACTTATGAGCCTCCTCCATGACTGTTTGTCTGACCCCACCAGACATCAGAACCCATACTCGATCGCATCGGGTCAATAATCCTCGGCTATCCTGCACAAACCGGGCGTTCTCGCCCTTGATCCTCTCTATATTCCAATTCTTCGGTCGCATGCCCTCAACTTGGGCATCTCTGATCAAACTCACAAGTGGAGAATCCACCGCTATCCTCATACATGTTGTTGGGGTAGAAAACCCAGCTGACTTGCGTCTTAAAGCATCCACAACTACATTCGCTTTACCGAGGTGGTAAAGGATCTCGAAATCGTAGTCCTTGACTACATCCAGCCACCTGCGCTGCCTCATATTCAGGTTTGGCTAATCCATGATATGCCTCAAGCTCTTGTGGTCCGTATATATGGTACAACGGACCCCACACATGTAATGTCCCCATATATTGAGAGCGAACACCATTGCTCCCAGCTCTAAACCATGAGTAGGGTATCTCATCTCAAGCGGATTCAACTTCCGCGATGCATAGGCTATCACCCATCCTCTCTACATGAGGACTGCCCCCAACCCGATGATGGATGCATCACAGAATACTACAATATCCTCCACTCCCTCAGGGAGTGTCAAAACTGGGGCCTCGCACAACCGCCGACGGAGTGTCTCAAACGCCCTCTATTGCTCAGGGCCCCACAGGAAATCCACCTCTCTTCCTCGTCAGACGAGTGAGGGGTACTACAATTTTGGAGAAATCTCGAATGAATTTTCGATAGTACCCTACCAATCCCAGAAAACTCCAGATGTCCGAGGGAGATCTCGGCACCTCCCACTGCATGACTGCCTTGATCTTGGCCGGGTCGACCAAAATCCCTTTCTGGTTGCCGAGATGTCCGAGGAACTGGACCTCTCGTAACCAAAACTCGCATTTCAAGAACTTGGCATACAACCGTTCTCATCTCAGAACTCCAAACAACTCCCTAAGGTGCTCCTCGTGCTGCTCTCGGGTCTTGGAAAAGACCAAGATTTTATCTATGAACATAATGACCGAGCGATCAAGCATCGCTCAGTAAACCCGATTCATCAGGTCCATGAATATTGATGGCGCATTGGTGAGCCCAAACGACATCACCACAAACTCGTAGTAACCATAAAGAGTCTGAAACGCGGTCTTCTACACGTCCTCATCTCTAACCCGGACCTGATGATACCCCGACCTCAAATCAATCTTGGAGAACCAAGATGCACCCTGTAACTAATCGAAGAGATCGTCTATCCTTAGGTGTGGATAATAGTTCTTCACCACCAACTCTTTCAACTCCCTATAGTCAATCCACATCCGGTATGATACGTCCTTTTTCCTGACGAAGAGGATTGGTGCTCCCCATGGAGAACTGCTAGGTCGAATGAACTGCTTGCCTAGTAGTTCCTGCAGCTATGATGAAAACTCATTCATCTCTGGCAGTTCCAACTGGTACAATGCTTTGGCGATAAGGGTCGCACCAAGCACTAGGTCGATCCGAAACTTGACCTGCCTCTCTGGAGGTATCCCAGACAACTCCTACGGAAACACGTCTGCAAACTCCTTGACCACAGGAACCTCGGAAACTGTAATCTGATCCCTGACCCGCGTATCTACCACATACTCTAGATAACCTGTACACCCATGATGAATATACTACCGATCCCTGACGGCTGAACAAAACCCTGATCCCGCTTTGGTGCCCTCACCATATACAATCAGTTCTTCCCCACTTGGGGTTCGAACTACCACTCGTTGGCCCTTACAATCTATCATGGCACCAAATTAACTAAGCCAGTCCATCCCTACAATCACGCATACTTCCCCCATGGGAATCGGAATCAAATCAATCGGAAAGGACACTCCAAAGATTTCCAACTCGCATCCTCGGTAAACCAAAGAAGCGGAAACTATGTGTTCGTTGGCAATAGAAACTCACAACGGACACTCTAACTCACCTTCTGGCACACCAAACTCCCAACTAAATGACTAAGATACGAATGACCGACTCGCCCCTGAGTAAAATAGAACCAAAGCAGGCAATGAGTTCACTAAAAACACACCTAAACACAGGTACAACAAATAAGTATAACACAAATATAATAAACGAGGGAAATGATAGAAACATACCAGTAACCACAACCGGTGCTTCCCTAGCCTCCTTGCCGTAAGCTAAAAGGCACTACCTCAAGCCTTTGGAGGCTCTGCCTTAACTGGCCTCCCATTTACGATCCTAACAGTAGCCGGTGCCGGAGTCTATGCCGACTTGGCGGCTAGAAGAGGACATTACGCTTTCATATGGCCCACCTGCTCGCAGTGATAACAAAGTCTGACTCCGGAAGATGGAGTCTACTGTCTGCAATCCATGGCCATATGGCCCTACTTGCCACACCGGTGGAACCCACTCCCTGATCGGCATGCCCCTGAATGAGCCTTTCCGCACCTTCCACAAGTGCGGCATGGCTATCCCCCAATCCTGGTATCAGCGGTCTCGGACCGCTTCAACGCCGACTGGGACTGTGACGGGGCATGCCGCTTCTCCCTCAACTGCAGCTCGATCTCCAACTCATGATGCCTCAAATCCTCCTATAACTCTAGGAGAGTATCACATCGCTTGGTAGACACAAACTGTCGGATATCGGTCTTGAGCATGCTCAAATAACGAGTCATCTGAGCTTGCACGGAAGCAAACTCTAGGCACAACATCTCCCCCTCAGTGAACATACGGGTGATCTCCATCACCAACTCCGCATCTTGTCTCAGACTCAAAAACTCCTCAGCCAAATGTTCCCGCTCAACCCTCATAATGTATCGGGCGCGGAACATATCTCGAAACTGCTCCCAAGTAACAACAACTCTCTGCTCAAAAGAATACAACCCTGTCATCAGCCTCCACCTCTCCTTGGCCCCGAGCCTGAGTAAGTTCAGGGCACATCTGACCTTCTGGTCAGAAGGACATGAACATGTAAAGAAAAATCCCTCCAAATTGGATACCCATCGCATAGCCTTGATGGGGTCCTGGGTCCCATTAAAAGTAGGGGCTTCATGTTGTTGAAGTCCCTATACTGGAAGCCCCGAACGGCTCCCACTCCACCTCCTGCCACGATTACAACTAATGTAGCTGCAGAGGCAACCGTCTCCGTAAGGGATGCGTACTTGTAATCAAAGTACTCCATCATGGCGGACTTAATAGTCCCAAACAACTCCGGTATCTGAATCTGGACAATCTCGCTCACCTCCTCAAGTATGATCTCCCTTACTCGATCCTCTGTCAATATTGGATCCTCCTGACTGATAACCTCAAGAGCTACTGGGGCCTCCTGATCACCCTACCCTGATCCCGATCTGGATCCAAACACTAAACGCCTCGTAACCACCATACTGAAAAAATATAACAGCAAGATATCAGATAATCTACACAAATAACTAGGAACTAATTCCCAACCCAAACCCTAGGGGTTGTAACTTCCTTGCTACGTGTATGGGTCCTATGCTTTCAGTAGTACGAGCCAATACTACCTTCCACACCTACCCATATATCTCAAGTATCACCACAACACCCTACAATATATATAAACATAGCGAGCGGCCGATCCTCACTCCTAGAAGGAGGTTAAACATCCCTTAACTGACCTACCAGTCCCACACAACCCGCCCATCCATGAAATTTCCAGCAACCCTGTAGCACTAATGTATGCTAGCAATAGATAACGCTGGACCCTATAGACTTTCGAATATCCAATCCTACCCTAAGCCCTACTCAATAGGAACAGAACATAAGGCCAAATCAAACATTCTCAGGCTATAAGATCTTAATTATATACAACCATGATGCATACACAAGTAACTATAGTAATGATGTCAATCTCATATAAAGAAAGCCCTAGGATAGTAGGCATCATGTAATCAGGAAATTCTATCATGCAATTCGTGAAGATTCCTAGCCTAGTACTAGCATGTTGTCTTAACATATCATATAATCAATTAACTGTATGGTATTTTAGGGTTTACTTACTGGCTCCGGCTGATCGTACACTCGGCATCCTCCTTTACTTATTTTGAAAACCATTTAGAATTTATTTTGGAAATCCTTCCTTGATTTGAGATTGGATTCGCATGAGTGTTCCTCCAATTCACTCGAATCAAGGCTCTGATACCAACTTGTAACACCCATATAATTCAAACCAAATTTAAACTTTTCAAAAACACTTTAAATCAATAGTTATTACAACTTTGTTTCCAAAATAGTCTATGTCAGAGTTTTACTCAGAAATTATAGCAAAAGATGAGGAGTTGTACGATCATGTCTTTGCCTTGCCGTGATCCCCTGATGTACTTGAAACCATAAACTGAAACTATAAGCCCGGAAGCTTAGTAAGTTCCCCCAAAATACCCATGCTCACAGCTATACACATAGAATCACAAACAACATAGTATGGATCCAGTAAACCATCGGGTTGGAATACCCCAGGCTCACAACCAACAGGTTGGAATACCCACATACTATTGGTCTAATCATCCTCGGGATGGAATACCCCAGGCCCACAACCAATAGGTTGGAATGCCCACATACTATGAGTCCTATCATCCTCAGGATGGAATACTCACGGGTCACGGCCCAAAACCAACAGGTTGGAATACCCAGGTCTATTGGCTTTCACACAAAACAGATAAGCCTCAACCGCCCAACAAATATGTGCACATATATAACAGATAATCACATAACAGTCTACAGACACCAACTGATCTACCGGATCATACCACATAGCACATAATACCATCCTATCTACCAGGATACTGATTTAACAGATCATACCACATACTACATCATATTATCCTACCCTTTAGGATACTGATCTAAAAGATCATAACACATACCACATAATACTATCCTACCCTCTAGGATACCGATATAACAGATCATACTAGCATAACATAATCAGGTAACAATCTAAATGGTCGACCTTGGTGCCTTAGACCCTTAGGTATTGTGAGGATAACTCACCTTGCAACTATCGACTGGAAATAGAAAGCTCAACTCTCGAATCACCACCACGAACTCCACCACCGATATCCAACACATCATAAGTTTCATAAATTCCCGAATACCCCAGAAGTCAACTGGTCAACCCTTGGTCAAAGTCAAAGTCAACTGTTCGAGTAAATAATCCATGTTGACCTGAACTCATCGAGTGTATCCGTCCACTCGCCGAGTTTCTTTCATAACTTGTCTGCTCGCTAAGTCACTATAGTGACTCGTCGAGTTTCTAAGGCTCGCAGTCGAAGCTCATTAACCACTCGTCAAGTTTTCCCCTTGCAACTCGACAAGTTCACACGCATCCAACGGTTGGTAAAAACCTTAATCGACTCGCCTAGTCACACCACTAACTCACCGAGTTTACGATAATCTTAATCGGACTCGACGAGTTGTTCATACAACTCGTCGAGTTTAGGACCATCTTCATATGATCCGCCGAGTTGACTATGCGACTTGCCGAGTCCCTTTAATCCTTCATCCATATAGACACTTTTTAAGCCATGCAAAGGCTGCAGATTGTAGATCCAACCTTCCAACGCCTGCTTATCATGTAAAGTTGCAAACTTTACATGCATGCAAAGCTTTAAGGCCCTAAAATGACAAAAACTAAGCTTGACATGAAGTCCAACACTTGAGGGAAATCTCATACTTGCTAAAATTGTTACCTTTATGGATCTAGGGACCAAAGGGAGTTAAGATCTGAAGTTTCAGCTTCAGATCTTGGCTCAAACACAAAAGCCTTTCCTAAAACCCACCCAACAAGAGATTAAAGATAAGATGAGCCAAAGAGACAACTTTATACATTATAAAAAAGTGTCTACCGTTGTATATCCTTGCTTCCCACAAGTTCCTAGCTTTAATTACTTGTTTCTTCAAGTTTTCCTCACCAAGATCTCTTTTCAAATCTGTTTTGCACCAAGGAAACACACACACACACATGTACAATTTAGGGTTTGAGGGTGTCAATAAGTTGTAAAAGGGAGGCTGGGGAAGCCCAATGATCCTTTAAATAGGGTGTACAACCCCAGGATTTAGGTTTTTATCTGCCAGCTCCTGCTCATCGAGTCCCTTCTTGGATTCGGCGAGTAGATCACTAAATCACGCGGACCAACCTGCTGCTGCTCGACGAGTAGGGCAGCCAACTCGTCGAGTAGAACTTGAAATTAGAAAAATTCTCACATAAACCAATATCTAAAAATCAGAGCGTTATACCAAATGAGATATAGGCATGTATTGGACATACATGTTTGTAAAGAATCGACTTTTAAGTGTAATATGAAGTAAAAAGACATAGGGTCTCTCGATGTGAGGATTGAATGACCCCGTTTTCTGTTAAGCTTCTTGGAGCTCACGACGTGAGAGAAGGCGGATCACGTTGTGAGGTCAAATCCAATGACTTTTCATGTCTGAGCTGGCTGAGTTGAGTCGATATGAGTTGGAATTGGATCGAGTGATGGGACATCCCGAAATTTAGGTCAAAGACTATGAACGTTCACAATAAATCTCTTTGTAATTTGATCAATTTAGTTTTTGTGCATCTTATGAGAAATAAATGAGTTCAATGCAACTATTATAGGATACTTACGGTATCTTACGTCCAAATGTGTAAACTGACAAATAAATTAAACAGCTCAAACTGCAATCATAGCTAATGCGTTTGAAAAACTAAAATTTTGTATTAAGCAGTTTTAAGGAAAACAAACATTCTAGTCTCGTAGTACATGTTTCCTTTTTCCGTAAATATAGAGAATGTCCAAAACGGAGTTTGTATGCAAAAGATACGACTGTTAAAAAATCCAAAACTAGTATAATACTGATTTTCTTAAAACCGCTAAAGCTGTTTATATCCGTTGAGGGACTTGCACACCTCAGATGGAAATTTCGACAATGTATTTGGACTCAGGTCATATTCTATTATTTAAATTCACAACTGAAATATTTTTAGTAAAAATATTTATAAAAGTAAAAAAATCAGACGTTTTGAATCAGTAAATCGTGAAACGTTAAACTATTGATTTCGATACGATTTCAATTATTGGCAGTATATTCTAGAAATAATATATTATTGTCCAATCCAACAAATGTGAGTTTTAACAATAGAGATAACGTGACATTCCCAATTTCATGGCCAGAAAAGACTGATTTTGTTTATGCTTGTTTGAAAATCAGAGTAATATTTTACATAAAAGTGATTGTGGAATTTGTTTCCAAAATAAAAATATGATAAAGATTTATCAAAACATTTCCGTAGAAGTGTAAAAGACTCGAGATGTCATGTTCAATACAGATCAAAAGCATAAACAGTACATTATAAGCCTTACAACAGTTATTTACAACTACCGACCTATAATCCAAAAATCCATCATCATAATCCAAATTATGCTCTAGTTCCACTACGTGTAAAATAGAAAGTTGAGTGGGTCAGGCTTAGGAGCCTGGTAAGCATACAAGGTTTTCAACCCACAATTAATAATAAAGTTATTAATTACATCGATCAATTATAAATTTATTAATTTCATCAAAACAACAATAACATTGATTACCCATTCCCATTATCCTCACTTTACGTTCCTAAGCACATATATAAGGAACCTAGTCTAAGGATTTTATCATCGGGATAGACTCTACTGCTAAGGGGATTCCTCAGCCATATATGTACGTAAGGCAACCATAAGAGGGATGGAGTACACTGGTGAACATCAAGTCCACAAACACCTACAGGTTGCGAGCCTGCTAGCGTTCCACTGGACTGTCTAGAAGAGTTTGTGGCCGTCATCCATACTCTGCTAGATGACTGGAACAACAACAACATCGAGGCCTCTCATCATTTTATCACACACCAATTATTTCATCTACCCATGTTATACCCAACATATTTGTAGATAATATATATATATATATATATATATATATATATATATATATATATATATATATATATATATATATATATATATATATGAAGTATTTTATATAAATACGTGCTATGTGTATATATATTGAGTGTTTATTTGAGATGGTTGTTGCATGAATGTTTATACAAGTTTTAAAATGATTTAAACTGTATATGTATATATATATATATATATATATATATATATATATATATATATATATATATATATATATATACAGTTTAAATCATTTTAAAACTTGTATAAACATTCATGCAACAACCGTCTAAAATAAACACTCAATATATATACACATAGCATGTATTTATATAAAATACTTCATATCTATGTGTAAGATGAAAATGACTATACAGTCACTTGATTTGATGATCGGGCAACACTTCGTTTCTTAAAATGATCGTTTCTGATAAAACCGCGAGTTTAATTGAGAAACCGGGCTCTGCGAGGGTCGGAGCTTCAAAACCGAAAAGATAAAATTTTCCGGGTCTTCGGGCACTTCGGGATGTGTTTCGGGTGTTAGAAATCATATCGGGGATTCAAGGGAGGTCAAAATAGTCAAAATATAAGTTTAGGGGTGAAAAATGACATTTTTCTAATTCTAGACGGGAGATCGCATGCTTCTATTTATAGGGGAGACTTCGGACCGAAGGGAGCACGTGGCTCGGATGCGAGAGGGACAGGTGGTTGGTGCGAGGGCGAGACGCGGAGAAGAGGTGTAGGAGGCGCGTCGGAAGATGCGAAGGCTACGAGGCTCGGACGTGCCCCCTGCGAGATTCGGCCACACAAAGGGTATGAGGCAGCCTCTGATTGGCCGAGACTTCGGTCCGAGGAGAATGTGACACGCGTCGGATCTGGACTTGGCCACGCTTCGGATACGTCATCAGTATCGGACATGGGTCGGATTCGCGAGAAGGGTGACGTGGCCAGATATGTGCCATGCGAATTTCTCGGAAATTGCACCCAAAACTTCTAAAATTCATAACTTTCGTATACGAGCTCCGTTTTTGACATTATTTATATGCACGCGTAGGCGGGAATATATTCTACAACTTTCGATTAGACTCCGTCAGCTAATTTTGAATTTATTTTTAATATTATTATTTTTAACAGACCTGGACAGGAAAATCCATTAAAAATTCATAACTTTTTCATCCGACATCCGTTTTCGTCAGTCTTTTTACCGTTGTACTACTATTGATGAGACCTTCGATTCTCGTTTAGGTTGTGTCGGCTAAATATCGCTCAATCTTAAATTCGAGTTTTTAGTTGTCTACTACTAAGCTAAAACTTAGAAAAATCATAACTTCCTCATACAAAGTCAAATTTGAACGTTCTTTTTATCAAAATTCTCGGTTTAACGAATATTAAGACTTTCGTTTAGATTGCTAAGGCGAAAAATCACTTTATCATAAATTCACTTTTTATGCTTCCCGTTGTCATGCCGGTTCCGTCGCAAAACTTCGACAAATCATAACTTCTTCGTTATAACTCGGATTTCGGCGTTCTTTATATCTTCGGAATCCTTGTTTCGGTCACTACAACTCTCTTAAAAGAGATATCGACTTTATTTAATATATATATATATATATATATATATATATATATATATATATATTTGATGCTTATTTTCTCATTAATTAATTAAATCATAATAATTAAGCAAATAAGCACATAATCCACATAATATTCATATAATTCCTCTTTATTACATCAAAATGGGTTACAAAGGTTACCTGGACTATTACATCAACAATAATGCTCAGTCTGGAAACGTGGGCGTTACAGATAACATTAAATTTTTATTTTTATTTTTTAATATAACCATTTATATTGATACATAATTAATAAATTATGATCAACTACAGATAAGTTATTACAGATTTTTTAAAACATACAATAACTTTTGTATCAATAAACTTTAAATGATCACAATATGTATATATTATATAATTAAGATATCATAACAACACTAAAAATATGCATATTTGTATGAATATGTCATGTATCATTTTCCAAATACTAATTACTAGCATATATGACAATTTGGATACTTATTATATATAAATCTCAAATTCTTTATACATATCCTTCCTAATAAATAAAGATATTTTTACCACATATCATATTCTTATTTGTTTTGCCACATGTAATTTTGTAATTATTTTAAATTATTTTTTATTCTATATGTCACTTTATGGTTTTTCATTTTATTAAATTGTAAATAGTATTTATATTCAATAATAAATGCATATTAGTTTCATTAATGAATTTTTCTTCTAATTTTTACCAATTAAAGATTCATTATTTTTTTTATTTATTTATCTAAATTATTTGTTTAAGTTTGAAAGAGAAAAAAAAACACTTTAATTTTTTATAATTTAATATTTTATTAATTTTCTTATAAATTCATAATTTTCAAATGTTTAGAATTTTATATTTAATTTTTTTTTTAAATAAACACATGTAATACATAGGCTTACAACTAGTTACAAACATACATTGAAAACTTTTAATATGAGAGTTTATAAATATTTTGTATGTATTTTAGCCTTAAAATGTCTCAAATAAATACACACAATATTATTAAATCTAGTAGTGTATAAAATCCATTAAAAATATACATCAATACATATACAAAATACATACACAATATTATTAAATCTAAAAGTGTATATAACATCCATCAGAACTATACATCAATACATATACAAAATACATACTTATTGACCTATGCAATGCAATGCTTATAAAATTAACCCACAATACACCTACATAACTTGCTATTTTGAACTCAAAGTACATCATGAAGTATGATGAAAAAATGTCCAAAATCTTTGTTTGCTTGCACTCTTTCTTCATCGAGTTTTACACACAAAGACCCTTTCCATTCATAGTAAAATAATGTAGAATCAAAATCATGTCCTTCATATCTAAAACTTGATATGATCAGATTTTCTTTGATCTTCAATAACAAATAAAAGTAAATTGAAATCTATCCAAAAAAAATGATATCTTATTTTTCCTTCCCGTTTATGGATCTTCAGCCAAAGAAGAAGGACAAGTGGCTGTACATCCCTCCTCATCCCCCTTACTTTTTTGCTGTCAAATGAAGCAACCACAAAAACCCACCGACTCCTTCTTTACTTGTCAAACACCAAACGAATAATCCTTTTACCCTGCATCGATTTCTATCAAAACAAGAACAAAGGAGAAAACTGGAAGCAACAAGGAACTGTCAGAGCAGCCCCCATCCACGCACCTGTCACCACCGATCAGAAATAGCCCCATCGTACCGCCCTTCTTCGCTTGGACTGTTGTCGGATGCCTCACCGGAGGCACTATTTGCCGTTTGATTACTCCCACCGAGCAGCTTGCCTCGCATCTCACTCCATCACTGCACCCACCGAGACCGACGAAACCCTCTTTTGGCCTCACCCCTCGCGCCTCTCTTTTTCATCCGATCGACCAACGACTGCCGACGCCTCGCCTGCTCGGACATTGCTGTTTGCATTGCTTCTTCGGACCTATTTCCTCTCCCTTCCTTCTCACCTCGCTGCTTCTCCCTTCCTCCCCTTCGGCCTCGTCGAATCCCGGAGATGATCTCTCCTCGCGGATCGATCGACGAATCATCGTACCCGCCTATGAGCCTTCGTGCTCCCTCTTGCCGCCGTCGTTGTTCATGTCTGTGTCATTCCTTCATGTTCGTCTTCCTTTCATTTGCCCGATCAACAAAAGGAAACGGGCACAAAAAGCCCTAATTTCATTAAGTTTGGACCATTAAACACAATTAGTCCCTCCAAGAGATTTGTTTACATAAAAGCCCTAAATCATCTTGATTTTAAAAAATAAACACATTAAACCTCTCTGCTGAGCCCTTTTATTCAAAACTTGTCCTTTCCACAAAACTTTGGTGTATTTTAAACAAAACAGCCCCACCCATGGAGATTTCTTAACAATATCAGTCCAAGACTCAAACATTAATTCAATTTAAACCATTTCAGTCCCTTCTTTTATTTATTTTAACCAAAGAGGTCCTATTTTCGTTAATTAAATTACCCAACAGCCCCCAATAATTTAAATTCTTTATGAAATAGTCCCGAAAATATTTCAAAGTTCAAGAAATGTGACTTTGTGGTTTCTCACGTCAAGCTTTCCAAAAATAAACGAACTCCGAACAACTCGAACTCACGCTTTAAGGGTTAGTGCTTAAGACCACTTTTTAATATTTCTAATTATTTCGGGAGGGGGGGGGGGGGGGGGAGGGGATACATGTGCCAATATACTTCGTATATACAAACCCTTTTGTTGGGCTGAAAATTATTTTAAAGATTGCGTCTTTTTGGGCTCGATAGTATAAGTTTCTTTGCATTCCGGTTTGGGCCTGTCCAGCCGTGAACCTTTTATGTTTTGTGTATAAGTTTACGCTTGCATGCATATTAGGTTAAGGTTTTTAGAGATCTGAAAATAGCGATACATCTAGATGATAACAAGTTTCTTTGATCGTTCCTGTAACCTTCCAATTCTCTACAGTTGATGTTCATAATCGAGCTCTTCTGAGGATTTTGTTTAATCATTCGACACGTTTGATTCCATCTTGACTTATTCTTTTTATTGCATTCATATTGTTTATGTTTATATACTTGTTCAAGATCTAATCGATCTTTATAGATTAAAGGTAAGTTTAATCTCATCAATTGGTATCAGAGCGGGAGGCTGTGTAATCAATACACATCTTTTCTGTGAAAAAGATTTCCATTAGGGTTTTTCCGCAATTATCAATATTTATTGAGCCGTCATCTCTTTATTGACGTATCTTGATATTTATCATTTTGCCCTAATATGCTTTATTACAAGTCTGATCTTTGAACAGGTTGTTACAATCATAATGGACGCGACGCAATCAAATCCTATTAATATTTCCAACTGCATCGGTTCGACGACAAAGATTCCAATCTTATACACCCATGACTATGAAGTATGGGCACATCACTTTGAAGACTACGTGATTGGATCGGAGGATAATGGGTACCTCATATGGGAAGCTATCATCAATGGACCATTCTCTCATTCTGCATCGTCCAGAATCATTAAGACACAAAAGGAGTACAATGATCTGCTAAAGGACGTGAAGGATATTGCACAAGATGAAAAGGACAAATTCCAGTGCAATATTAAGGCGTTAAGGTTGATCAGATTCGCCTTTCAGTCCGACACATTTAGATTGGTCAACTCATGCACAACGGCAAAGGAAGTTTGGGATAGACTTCGTGAACTGTATTCTATAGACGAGGATCTTGAACATTCTATTCAAACTTTGCTTTTATCTGAGTTTGGAGAATTCAGGCAAGGGGTCGAAGAAACCGTGACCCAGACGTTTGATCGCTTTAATCATCTACTCAGCAAGATGATCAAACACGATATTGAAAGGAAGCTTATCGAACAGAAGGTTACTTTCTTGAATGGTCTGAGGTCTGAATGGAGAGCAGTGGTTTCCACAGTCAAAGCCCATGAGCAGTTTAAATCATACTCTTTGGCGAAACTGGTGGGTATTCTCAAGTCCCAAGAGAAGATTGTGCTGCAAGAAAAGAACATCGTCTCTAGTCTTGGTTCGATGGCCCTCCTATCTAAAAGTAAAGTTGTGATGGAAGATGAAGATCTCAACTTGGAGGAATATGATCTCACGTCTGAGGATTATGCCATGATGGTGTCCAATCCCAAGAGGTTCATAAAGAAGAGATTCCCCAGCAACAAAAACCGAAACTGGCAGGGGAGTTACAGCTCTGAAAAGGTGAACAATGAACCGAAGGCTGAGGAGCACAAGAAGGAACCGAAGGTGGATGGCGATTCCGGAGTAAGCTGTTTCTACTGTGGTGGGAAAAACCACTATGCTAAGGACTGTGTTCTTAAGAAGATGGCTGAAAAGGATGATGGAAATGATGAGGAAGCTGTGTTGCAGAAAAGATTGGACGAGTTGAGAAAGAAGAAGTCTACCGCTAACCCTTCTATTAATGCTCTTATTGTGCAGGGTTCGGTTAAAGGTGATGAGTTCGGTAGTACGGAAGTTTGGTCTACCGACTCAGAAGACGATGAAGTGAGGAAGCCTACCCATGGAAAGGCTTATGTGGCTAAGGAGGAAAGCAGTGGAGGAAGATGCTTCATGGTGACTGACGTATCTCAAATGAGGGGATACAACACCGATGGAGGAAGCGATGGACCGAAGGTACAGGAGGATATGTGTTTTGCGGCCAAACCACTTAGCCAACAGTTCAGTGAGCTCGATGAACTGATAAAGAAGGTACAATCTGTTTTTGTTTCATCTAAAGTACCATCAACCTCATATGAGAAAGAACTAAAAAATGTTAATACAAGAATTTCTCATCTAGATAGTAGCTTAACTCAGACTCGAGTCACAAATTCTAACCTAGCTGATCAATTGAGCAGGGTGGCATCGAAAAGTGAGGAGCGGAGAATGTGGATCGAGTTAAAGGAGTCGGAATTAGTATTTGCAAAGAGACAATTTAAAATTGTTAAAACAGCGGAATGTTTTTTGTTTAATTGCTAAACGTTTATACTCTAATATTACTCAGCTTCACTTGGATTGTGAAATAGGCCAAAAGATCCACCGCATGATTTTGCCCTTCCTAGAGTTTAAGGAAGATGAAATCGATGCCGAAGCCTACAATTGTGAGAGTGTGATATCGTCTGATGATGTCAATCCGACCTACATGTATGGACTGGACAAAATTGAGTCCTTCATTAAATCCAAAGATCACAAGGACATGCTTAAAAATCTTTTGGATGAAAATGACAGACTTAAACTGAGAACCGAAACCATGCAAAAATTTGACTCTTTAAACGCCAACATAAGCTCAGAAAACAAAATTGATGTTGAAAATGCATCTGAGCTTAACGAAGACGAAAACATGAGTGAAATTTCTGTAGAGGACACGGTTGACTGCTCAGAATTCATTAAAAACGAACCTGAAAACCACAAGAATCTTATTTCTGAAAATTCAGTAGAGTTCACTTGTTTGTCCCATCAAAAGTCCCCAATATTAGTTGAGAAAGCAGTTGTGTATCAAAAGGTCAGGACCACTCCGAATCAAGTATACAAGGTAACAGGAGTAACCGAACATCAAACAGCTGAACTTGTAGCCATTGTAAACGAAGACAATGCTGATGGCTGCGATGAGTACTTCTGGGAAGCTCCAATTGATAATGCAGACGAAACCATTGGTTTATCTGAAAGAACTTCCTGGAAGAGCAAAGGAAGATACATACCTGAACCCTTGAATAAGCTGAACAATTTCGATAAGCCAAGCACCAGTGGTACAAAAGATATTCATCAGGAGGATGATCGTTCGGCAAAAGAACACGCTACATCTACTCAAAGTAAAACTCCTGCAGTTCAAAAGGAACCAGTCAAGGAGACACCGAAAACGAAAGCAAATGTTCATCATCAACCTACACAGATGAGGAATAGGAAGAGAGAAAGGAACCAAAGACACAGGAAGAACCTTTCTGAAAGGAAACAATTCTGGCATTCCCAGAATGCATATTTCTCACACCAAGACAAGAATCTGAAGTATGAAAACAATCCTGTAGGAAAGCCTGAAAGTCACAACAACCGAAAGCCAAGGTTCGGGTCACGAGAAAATATCAACCGAAGGCTAAGATTCGGTTCTGAAAAAGACTTCAACCGAAACCAAAGGTTCGGTTCCAAGGACAGCTTCAACCGAACGCAAAGGTTTGGTTCTGAAGTCAAAAGAGACCAAGACTCTAAGAACGGTCCCTCCAACGATCAAAAGCAAAAGGGTCACCTAGAGTCTCAAACCAGGAAGTCCTCTCAATCCAAACCCTTTCATTCTAATTCTTCTCGTTCTTTTAATTCTTCTACTTCCACCGATTCCTCTTGTTCTCAAAAATCTCATTCGTCAGCTGAACAAAAGGGAAAGCAGAAGGTCAATGAATCCAAACCAGAGTCCAAATCGAACACACCCAATCCTAACAAAATAAAAGTTTTTACCATTAAAAGGAAAGATGAAACAACTCTTATAAAACGAACATATCTAGTTGACGTCTCACTTACTATTCCCGTTCCCATGCAAAGCTCACGTGGACCCAAGAAACTTTGGGTTCCTAAATCTGCCTAATTCTTGCAGGTTATAAGTGACGAGCAGTTCGACGAAGAATGGTACATCGATAGTGGCTGCTCATGTCACATGACAGGGAGGAAAGAGGAGCTTAGGGAATACAGATCTCTTGCAAATGGTGGCAACGTCAAGTTTGGAAATAATTCTTTCGGCACCATAAAGGGATACGGGATGATAGCAAATGGGGATTTTACTATAAGGAAGGTGGCTTATGTGGAAGGACTCCAACACAACCTCATTAGTGTATCTCAGCTTGTTGGAGGTACAGGTCTCAAAGTCTCGTTCGATGATGAAGGTTCTGAAATCATAGAGAAAAAGACAAAGAAAGTGATTCTCAAGTCAGAGCGAAAGGGTGAAATGTTTCCCTTAAACCTTAAACCCATCAAAGGAAACCCAGCTATATGCTTGTTGTCAAAAGCTCAATCCGACGAAAGCTGGTTGTGGCACCGAAGATTATCTCATCTCAATTTTAAAGATATCAACCGACTTGTCACTGGAGGTCATGTTAGGGGTCTTCCATTGCTCAAGTTCGATAGAGATCATTTGTGTGCTACATGCGAAATGGGGAAGCAGAGTCGTCAAAGTCACCCATCTATAATCAACACAAAAGTTGTTGAACCACTCGAATTACTTCATATCGATTTGTGTGGTCCTTCCTCTATCGAAAGCATCGGTGGTAGCAAGTATATTCTTGTTATTGTTGATGATTTTTCACGATTTACATGGGTGTTCTTTCTAAAGCTCAAATCTGAAGCGACTCAAAAGCTGAAAGTATTTATCAAGAAAATTGAAGTACAGCTCAAGAAGGTTGTTCGCAACATCAGAAGCGACAATGGTCTCGAATTCAAGAACAGGGAGTTTGAAGAGTTTCTTGCAGAAAAGGGAATAAGTCACAATTTCTCAGCTCCCTACACACCGCAACAGAACGGAATAGTCGAAAGACGAAACCGATCTTTGTGTGAAGCTGCCCGAACCATGCTAAGTTTCGCTTCCTTACCTCTTTATTTTTGGGCTGATGCTATTTCGGCTGCTTGTTTTACACAGAAGAGGTCCTATCTCAACAAGAGGTTCAAGCTCACTCCATATGAGATACTGAACAACAGAAAGCCCAATGTGAAATTTTTCCATGTGTTCGGCTCGAGGTGTTTCATCTTTAATTCTAAAGAACACCGCAACAAGTTTGATGTCAAAGCCGACGAGGGAATTTTTCTGGGTTACTCTCTCACATCCAAGGCGTACAGGGTCCTAAACAAGCGTTCGAGAAAGATTGAAGAGACATACTATGTGACCTTTGACGACAGCTATGTCAAGAAGCTACAGGCTAAAGATGACACCGCTGGGGAAATCTTTCCTCTAACTAACAAGGTCACAGTTTCGGTCGCCAATTTATACGAGACATTTCTGGAGCTCTTTGACGAACCAGAGAAAGCTTCACTCTCTGAAGCAGGTGCAGCAGACAACAAAGTTGATCCTATGAAACAGATTGTCGAAGATGCTGCAACAAGAATGCATGATGAAGGATCAACCGCTAATGACTCGCCTTCCAACAACGCTCAAGTCGAGGGGGAGCCAAGCTCTCAAGTCGAAGGGGAGCCAAGCTCACAAGTTGAGGGGGAGCCAAGCTCACAAGTCCAGGGGAAACTAATTTCTACCACTCCAACCGAAGGTCTTTCACCAACCGAAGATGATTCTCCAACAGAAGATACCTCTCCAACCGAAGATGCCTCAACGCCTGGAAGCTCAGTACCACAAGAAACACCTGAACCTCATGCCTCTCAAAGCTCATCAATTGAGGACGAACATGATGATCTGACACTCGATTACGATAGCCAATCTGAGCCAGAAGAAATGATCAATGCTGAACTAGATCCAACCTTTAATCCGAATTACCCTCCTCTTATCAAATGGACCAGAGATCATCCTGTCTCTCAAGTAGTTGGCGATGTTTCTGAAAAGGTTCTGACCCGATCACAACTGAAGGCAAAACAGACATCCTTATTTTCAAAGGTTGAGTTTTGTATGTTTAACTCATTCGTATCAAAGGTTGAACCAAAGACATTTAATACTGCCCTAGATCACTCTGATTAGGTTCAAGCAATGCAAGACGAATTGAACGAATTTGAAAGGAACAAAGTCTGGCGCCTCATTCCAACTCCTCCAAGTGCTTCGGTTGTTGGTCTCAAATGGGTTTTTAGGAACAAAATGGACAAGGAAGGTAATGTTATAAGGAACAAGGCTCGTCTGGTGGTAAAGGGATACTGTCAGGGGGAAGGGATAGACTATGAAGAGACTTTCGCTCCAGTAGCTAGGCTAGAATCTGTTAGAATATTTCTGGCTTATGCTGCTCACAAGAACTTTGAGGTTTTCCAAATGGACGTCAAGTGTGCATTTCTCAATGGAGAACTCGAAGAAACTGTGTACGTGGAGCAACCTCTTGGGTTCGTGAACGAAAAGCATCCAAATCATTGCTATATTCTGGATAAAGCTGTGTACGGCCTCAAGCAAGCTCCGAGGGCCTGGTATGAAACGCTTACAAAATTTTTAAAGATGTCTAAATTTAAACAAGGTTCGGTTGACCCAACCTTCTTTCGCAAAAAGGAAGGTAACCACCTTATGATAGTTCAAATTTATGTCGATGACATCATCTTTGGCTCCACGAATCCCAGCTTAACAGCTGAATTCAGAAAGCTGATGGAGACTAAATTTGAAATGAGCTCAATGGGTCCTATTAACTTTTTCCTTGGTTTAAACATAAGACAGGGACCCGAAGGCATCTTTATTAATCAGGAAGCTTACACGAAGACTCTCCTAGCAAAGTTTGGTATGATGGGAGACTCAAAAGTCAAAGTCCCAATGGCATTCGGCACCAAGCTTACCCCATCCCTAGACAAACCGGCTGTCGATATCACGCTCTATCGTCAAATGATTGGCTCACTGATGTATCTAACTGCTAGCAGACCTGATATCATGTTTTCTGTGTGTTATTGTGCTCGATTTCAGGCAAACCCACGCGAACCTCACATGCTTGCAGTGAAGAACATCTTACGCTATCTCAAGCGAACCACCTCCTTAGGTCTATGGTATCCATCCAACTCAGGCTTCTTTGTTCAAGCCTATTCTGATGCTGACCTTGGAGGATGTGGACTCGACCGTAAAAGCACAACTGGTGGTTATCAATTTCTTGACGGGAAGTTAGTCAGCTGGCAATCCAAGAAACAAACGTGCGTGTCGTTGTCTACTGCCGAAGCGGAATACATTGCAGCTGCATCCTGCGCATCACAAGTGATTTGGATCCAAAGTCAACTTCGAGACTATGGACTCAATATGAAGAAGATCCCACTATATTGTGACTCTGAAAGTGCAATTAGGATCTGTCATAACCCAGTGCAACACTCCAAAACCAAACACATAGCACTGAGGTATCACTTCATCAAAGATCACGTGGAAGATGGAAACGTCGAAGTCCACTTCGTAAGAACCACTGATCAACTGGCTGACGTCTTTACAAAAGCTCTTCCTGAAGCATCATTCTATAAAATATTGCAAGGACTAGGTATGATGGAATCAGAGTCAGTACCTCACACTACCTCTCAAACTCAAACGTAAGAACCGAAACCAACCAAACGTTCGGGTTCGGTTCAACTATCTGACTCACTCATTACTTCAAAGGTAGTTTTTCTATGTTGTATATTTCTTGTACAATTTTTGTTTTTCCTCGTGTTAAAATTACTTTTTCTTGTTTGCCTAAATTTCTTGGTTCCTCAAAATTTTATTGAACCGAAACCAACCGAAGGTTCGGGTTCGGTTTTTCAAAATTTTATTGAACCGAAACCAACCGAAGGTTCGGGTTCGGTTTTTCAAAATTTTCTAGAACCGAAACCAACCGAAGGTTCGGGTTCGGTTTTTCAAAATTTTCAACAACCGAAACCAACTGAATGTTCGGGTTCGGTTTCCCTTTTGTCTAATTTTAAAGTTTTTTTTTTCTGTCTAATTTTTTTTTAAGTCTTATTCTTTTTCTTTTCCTCTTTCAAATTTTTTTTAATCTCAAAAACTCCAAAAATATTTTTTTATTTTATTTTTTGTGTGTTCGTGTTCGTTTATGGGGATAAATTTGATGAAATACCTAAGTGTCCCTAGAAGCATGCTGTTGTATGTGTCTCAAGCCTCATAAGATTTTGAATAATGACCTTCATGACCTGGTATACACAAACCTTGTCTTCCCAATAAGGCCAACTCATTTATTCTAATCGTGAGCTACCTCACTCTTTTCTCACATGAGTTAAGAGTTTCCTGCTTGGTCCTTCTTTTCGCAGCAGAGGTACTTCGTTCTCTTACACCATCTCCACATTACTTCTCCACTACACTCATTCCATCATAGTAACCCTTGAGACTCTCAGAAATTACCACTGAGGTTTATGGTTACACAGCATCTGTGTTTATGATCTTAGTATTGTGTCACTACGAGCTAAGTGAAACCCAAAATTCCACACCTAATGAATTGACGGTGAACAATTAAGTTGCTCAAGTTTTCACTACAGGATTGACGAAAGTACCCTGTTAAAATCTCCAATTTTATGTGATTCCTATGAAATTGTTAAAACCCATAACATTTCTTCCCTTGGGATCTAGTTCTTATTTTTCTTTCTGAGATTTTATTTTCAAGCCACTCTTCTTTAGCCTAATTAAAAGAAGTCTTTCAACATTTCTTAATAAATGGTTGATCGTAATTTAACGGGAATCCTTTTAAACCTTAAGTTCTCTCTTGTCATGTGGCATTAAATGCGCGTGTGGAAATAGTAACGGCTTGTCCCTATGAAATGGCGCTTGTTGGGCGGCGTGATCCTAGGAACCTGACACTCTCTCTCCTACGTGATCATCGCACGCCCCAACTGTCATCCATCTGTCACTCAACAACTCGGTTCAAATTTCCATAAGAGATTTGAAACGATTTTTCTCTCTCCTATCACCCACTATAAATAGCCCACTACACCACCTTTTACCTCTTTACCACCTTCAAAATTTCCAGAGCGCAAATACTCCCAAACAGTTTCCTGTTCACCATCTTCTTCATACCTGCAAAACAAATGGCTGATTCCTCTTCTGTTCATGCTACCTCACAGATCCTTCCCATTCGCCCACAACAATGTCTGGTGATTGATCTTAACCCACTGGCGTACGACTCCTATATGCCGCCGGTCATAGAGTGTTTGAAGTATTCCCAACTTGTTCCGGCTCTCTCCAGAATCGAATCTGTGCCGATGGTGGCCCTATCGCAGGTCTACGCGACTGCATTCTACGACAAGGCCGTCGACCGGGTCTTTTTCGAGATTGGAGAACACAAAACCTCAGTCTCTCGCCAACGTTTCTGCACCTTGCTAGGGTTTGCTGTTGACCCTTCAAGAGTTCATCCGGAGTCGATTCAGATTGGTCATCTGTATAACATGTTTTACAACATGGGATACACAGAAGTTCTTACCTCTGTCGCAAGGTTCAAAAACTCATGCTTGCCACCACATTGGAACGGTCTATTTACAGTCCTTTTCAAGGGCTTGTCGGAAAGAAGCTCAGGATCAGATGGTGCAAGTCGTCTTTTCCTCACCATCATGTATGGGGTTTACAATGGGATTAACCTGGACTATGGGTTTGTCCTATGGCAACAACTTATTCAAAGCCTCTCCTCTTCATCCCGACACTCTGAGGTATCGTTGGCCCGATTCTGGACATGGATAGATTTGATGTTTCTACTGTTGATGGTGCATCGATGTCTTCTGTTGGTACTTTCCATACCAAGAAGATCATCGTCTCAGATGCATCAAAATTCTCCTTCATTGGCTCTATCCCGGAGTCAATGTATGGCGACGTGCCCTCTGACAGCAGGTTGATTCGGAAGCTCAAGGAGCTATGGCCATCTGGTCCAAGGGAACTTACCCCGGATATGCTCAGGTCAATTCACGATGCAGACAAAACGGTAAGCAGGGGCAAAAAGGCAGAAAAAGGGAAGCAAACGTCCAAAGCTCCAAAGGGACCTTCTCCTAAAAAGCGGAAACAACCGAAAGCCGCACAATCCCCACCGCCGAAGAGGAGGAAGACCCAAACGAAGCGAAAGCTTGTAATTCCCTCTTCTTCGAGTGACTCTGAGGGTGAGAGTTCGGGTTCTGACGACTCTCAAGGAGACGCATCTCCTCAACGAGGCAACACACCACCTCGGTCCCCTACCCCAGAGATGGAACTTCCAATTTCCCCAATTCCTTCCCCTCCACCAATCTTTACAACTACAACCGAATCACCACACGTAACCGAACCACCTCAAACCAAAACCCAAACAACCGCAACTACCCATACTCAACCACCAACCAAAATTCTACCATCACCCACTCAACCTGATCCTTCCAAACCCACAACACCCCCAACTTCACCACCCCCTTCATCTCCTGAAAATGCCTCTGAGGGCGAAAACCCTTATCTTGGTGGTGAAAATATGATCTTTGATTCGGTCTACTATAGTCCGTTTCAAGTTCAAAGTGACGAGGAGGATGATGCTCCAGTAACAAAGAAGCATCTCAAAGAGCTCAACGAGAAGATTGACCTACTTCTCGCCTCCTCTTCCAACCAGCAGTCCTCTCTTCCTGAAGCTGCTCTTCAGAAAATTGTTGATGCCTTCTCCAGGGCTCAACATGATTCGGTGGCCTCAGCAACTGCTGCGAATGAAGCCTCTACCAGAGCCTGTGAGGCTGCGACCGCAAAAGTCGATAAACTATTTTCTGACGCTTCTACCCTGCTGCAGTCCCTGCAGGAAAGTGCCAATGCCACCAAGACATCTTTGGAACCAATTGTTCAACAATTGGCCAACTTTGTCTCATCGGAGTTGCCTTCGTTCGATACTCTCCGCCAAAACATATGTGACGACAACTTGGCCCTTTGTGCCTCCATTGATGCTCGCCTCGCCAAGCTACAAGAGGATCTTGCAACCGAGCGTTCGTTAATGGACGATCTGGCAACCAAAACAACCGCCCTTGAGGTCAAGACAACTCAACTCTCCCAATCCCAACAACAACTGGAAGATCTTCGATCCGAAAGGGAGGTGATCAAGATGTGTGTTTCGGATGTCCACGCTGCTATATCCAACATTCTGGAAGCACACGATCCCATCTCAAACTTTTCGGTGAGGCGTTCCCTTGCTGAAAAACTCTCTCCAGCCATCAATCTTCTTAACAAAGTAGAAGGGATCCCAAGTTTCGTGTCCATTCCGAAACAAGGGGGAGATGAGAAGACATGATCAAAACCACCTCCTTCCTCCAAAGCTACTCACACGACCGAACCATCTCCGACTGATCAAGCTTTAGGCTCGGGTGTGAAGGACAAAGGTAAAAACATAGCTGAGGAAGAAGATGAAGAAGGCGACAAGGAGACCATTGCTGACATTTTAAAAAGAAAGAACAGTCGCAAGGTTGATGAAAATGTCAGTCGTGTGGCGCGAGAGGCTGAAGAAGCCGAACGCAAACAAAAAGAAGCCCACGATCTCCTTGAGAGCCGAAAGACTCTCTTCCCTGCCTGGACCAGGGAACGTTTGATTAAAGAGGCCATTGAAACTCCTAGCATTTTATGGCTCGAGCCGGTTATCTCGTTCGACTGCAACAACACTGTCGATTCGCAGTTCGATATGCCGCTGACTCGAAAGGCGTTCATCTTCCACGTCTTCTCAAACATCTTTGAAGTCCCTCACCCGAACGCTGAGCTTGACAGGGAGCTCATTGACTTCTATCTGGCGGCTGCTCGTCCACAATTCCTTACTTGGAGCGCCTAGAAGATTGTAAACGTTCGGGTGCTGAAACCTTATACTGAAGGTTGTTTTATAAATGTTCGGTTCAAGTTGATTCGGGGATCTGCAAGAACTGCTCATCTTATCTCCCTGGCAGATCTACCGAATCTAAATCCTCATGATTGGATTGTCCTGTATAATATCCTTTTGACTAATGAAGCTGAATATGGTCCCATTCTAGACCATGTCAAAAGGATGTTAGCCTGCTACATCATGGAGGTTGCCCTAATGGATCAGGAGGTCGCCACAGTCTTCAAGAAGAAACCAAAGATTGCTCCTGTGGGATCGGCCAGTGATCTCAACCAAATGCTATTGGGCAGGATCGACCCGAGACGCAACTCGGTTATGTTCACTAGAGCGGAAGGACAGAAATATCTCTTCGCTTTAGCTAACAAGCATCTTTACACCACAACTTGTTTGGAGCATGTGCTGTTCATTATCAAACGGTGTAAAGAGAACTCGGCTGATGACATCAAGTACTTTGAAGATATGATTAATTGGTACATCCGGTTTAGACAGACCATTCTCTCCATCACCAAATGTCTGTTTAGTACCGTGAAGAAGAAGGTACCTGCTTCAGCTGCTGGCCCAAGTAACTAGTGAAGGTCTCGCTCCAAATTGACGCAAAGGGGGAGATTGTTGGGCTGAAAATTATTTTAAAGATTGCGTCTTTTTGGGCTCGATAGTATAAGTTTCTTTGCATTCCGGTTTGGTCCTGTCCAGCCGTGAACCTTTTATGTTTTGTATATAAGTTTACGCTTGCATGCATATTAGGTTAAGGTTTTTAGAGATCTGAAAATAGCGATACATCAAGACGATAACAGGTTTCTTTGATCGTTCCTGTAACCTTCGAATCCTCTACAGTTGATGTTCATAATCGAGCTCTTCTGAGGATTTTGTTTAATCATTCGACACGTTTGATTCCATCTTGACTTATTCTTTTTATTGCATTCATATTGTTTATGTTTATATACTTGTTCAAGATCTAATCGATCTTTATAGATTAAAGGTAAGTTTAATCTCATCACCTTTTATGAGAAATTACAATAATCCTAGTTTATAAAAATGTTATTTAACAATGTAACATATAATTACAAATAAACTAGTATAAACTTTTCGTATACGTATTATGCTTATTTTATTGTGAAATAACTAGTCCACACAACAAATATTACATGATACAAAAATAAATGATTTTTATGTGACATTTTATATTATAACAAGCACGTTATAAAATTGTGTAGTATTTCAAGGATTCAAATTATTACTATTTATGTATATTCATATGTTTAAATAAATAATTTTTATACATGTGCATATGTTCATTATGTTGAAACATACATCTTTATAAAAGCGAGTACATTACACTTTTACATTCCTACTAAGCAAACTCGACTTTAATAAACTTTATACAATGAAATTTATTATGCCTAGTGACTTAATCACAATTAAGTCAACATTGAGAGCTATTCACACACTTTGGTTAAGGGATTTTTAGTTAGACTATATTCATTAGCCGAATCTAAACGCTTAGCATACCCACACTACTATAATTGTTAATCTTCAGAGTGAAATACATATGTATAAATCTACATGGGGTTGACATCTTCACATGCAGTTGCTACCTACAACCTCGACTGATCAATCAAATTGGGTGATAAGTGTTTATAATTGTTACTACAACGTCCAATGAAGCATTGTAGGGGTATATTCAGTCACATAGATCGATTATAAGACTCACTATAAGCATTAACTGGAATGTCTCTCTCTCTCTCTCTCACACTCTCTCTCTCTCTCTCTCTCACTCACTACAAACCATATGCTTGATTGCTTTCAAAACTATTTTAAATATGGAATTACTTATGTAATAGTACAATTTGGTTTCCAAGTATTTTCAAGGATTCTTACCAACACAGTTCTAAGTATGGATTTACTTAAACAAAGATACATTTTGGCTTTCAAATATTCTTTACAAGCACGGTTTTAAGTACGGATTTACTTATACAAAGATACATTTTGACTTTCAAAGATACTTAGCAAACACCGTTTTAACTATTGTTATACATACAAATATAATACTTTTTAAACTTTTTAAAACTATTACTGTTGTTAGCGAAAAAACCTGTAACTCTCACTAACCTTGTGTTGACCCTCAAAATTATGTGTATTCTCAGGAAATTACTAACCAACCATTCAATACGGATTGGATTACAGGTGACCTAGTTTACTTGTTGTGTATTATATGCCTGTTTGTTAAGGCAATTCATGTATTATTATTATATGTAAAAACCTTGTATTCAAATATTAGGATGGAACACGAATGTTAATTTGTTTATTATTGTACATGTGTTATATATTTAGTTTACTTGCGATCCATGAACTTAGTTGCACATTCCGGCATGTTTCGCTGCCACGAACAGGGGTGTGACAGGTGAGCTCTCATGATGTGACCAAGGGCTGGTCACGATGTGAGGCTGAATAATTGACATCATGAGTTGTTGACTTTAAGCATTGAATTTTGGCTTGGGTTGACTTTTTGTTAATCTCTATTCTTCTTAGAATGTAAACTTAGGGTTTTCCATGTGCGGATTGTTAGGAAGTGTTTAGCACCCATATTTTGGCGGTGAGAGTTGTTAGTTGTGTCTAATATTGCGTTGTACGAGGTTTTAATCAGCTTTGTGATTCAGGTGATTTTTCCTCACTGTACTTATGGGTCGAAGGTACCAATGTAGGCCCCATTGATTATGTGTCGAGGCCTGCCGTTGCTCCCTTAACTGCAGCTCGATCTCTAACTCACACCGCCTTGCGGCCTCCTGTAACTCCAGGAGAGTATCACATTGTTGGGTAGACACAAACTATCATATATCGGTATTGAGCATGCTCAAATAACGAGTCATTTGAGCCCACTCGGAATCAAACTCTGGTTAAAGCATCGCCCTCTCAGTGAACATATGGGTGCTCTCCGTCACCGAATCCCCATCCTGTCTCAGACTCAAAAACTCTCGAGCCAATTGTTCCCGCTCAACCCGCGGAACATATCCTGAAACTGCTCCCAAGTAACAACAACTCTCTGCTCATTAGAATATGACCCTGTCGATAGCCTCCACCAGTCCTTGGCCCCGAGCTTGTGCAGGTTCATGGCACATCTTACCTTCTGGTCAGAAGGACATGAACATGTAAAGAAACATCCCTCGACATCGGTGACCCATCGTATAGCCTTAATGGGGTATTGGGTCCCATCAAAAGTAGGGGGCTTCGTGTTGTCGAATTCCCTATACTGGAAGCCCCGACCAACTCCCACTCCACCTACTACCGCGGTTACAACCGATGTAGCTGCAGCAGCAGCCGTCTCCGCATGGGTTGTGTACGTGTCATCAAAGTACTCCATCATGGCGAACTTAATAGTCCCAAACAACTCCGGTATATGACCCCAGACAATCTCAACCACCTCCTCACGGATGATCTCCCTGACTCAACCCTCTGTCAACACTGGCTCCTCCTGACTGATAACCTCAGGGGCTATTGGGGTCTACTGATAACCCTACCCTGATCCTGATCCGGATCCCAACACGAAACATCTCGTAACCACCATACTGAAAATATAACAGGAAGATATCAGATAATTCGTACAAATAATTGCGAACTAACTCTTAACCCAAACCCTAGGGGCTGTGAATTCCTTGGTTAGCGTATGGGTCCTGTGATTTCAGTAGTACGGGCCCATACTACCTTCCACACCTACCCATATTTGTCCCAATCATATCACAACAACACCCTAACAATATACATAATCATATTGAGCACTCAATCCTCACTTCTAGAGGAATGCTCAATATCTAGTAACTAGCCTCCTGGCCTTCACGACCCACCCATCCATGAAACTTCCACCATCCCTACAACACTAGTGTATGCTAGCCATACATAATGTTGGACCCCATAGACGTTCGAATATCCGATCCTACCCTAATCCCTAATCAATAAGAACAGAACATAAGGCCAAATCAAGCATTCTCAGGCTATAATATCTTAATTATATACATCCGTGATGCATACACAAGTAACTATAGTAATGATGTCCATCTCATAGAAAGGGAACCCTAGGCTAGCAGGCATCATGTAATCAGGCAATACTATCATGCGATTTCTAAAGATCCCTAGCCTAGCACTAGCATGTTATTCTAACATATCACATAATCAATTATTGTATGGTATTTTGGGGTCAACTTACTGGCTCCGAATGATCACACACCCTACATCCTCCTTTACTTATTTTGAAAATCTTACCTTGATTTGAGATTGGATTCACACGAATGTTCCTCCAATTCACTCAAACCAAGGCTCTGATACCAACTTGTAACACCAGTAAATTTTAAGCCAAATTTAAACTTTTCAAAACACTTTAAATCAACAGTTATTACAACTTTGTTTCCAAAATAGTCTATATCAGAGTTTTTCCCAGAAACCAAAACAAAAGATGAGGTGTTATACGATCATGTCTTTGCCTTACCGCGATCCCCGATGTACCTGAAACAATAAACTAAAATTGTAAGCCCAAAAGCTTAGTGAGCTCCCCCAAAATACCCATACTCACATCAACACACATAGAATCATAAACAACATACTATGGGTCCAGTCAACTATTGGGTTGGAATACCACAAGCCCACAACCAACATGTTAGAATGCCCACATACTATGGGTCCAATCATCCTCGGGATGGAATACCCCAGGCCCACAACCAACAGGTTGGAATGCCCACATACTATGATTCCAATCATCCACGGGATGGAATACTCATGGCCCACAACCAATAGGTTGGAATACCCAGGTCTATTGGCCTCCACACAAAGCAAGTAAGCCTCAATCTCCAAACAAACATGTGCACATACATATATAACCGATATTCACATATCAGTCTATAGAAAACAACTGGTCTAACGGATCATAACACATAGCACATAATACCATCCTATCTACCAAGATGTCGATCTAACAGATCATACAACATACTGCATAATATTATCCTACCATCTAGGATACCAACTTAACAGATCATACTACATACCACATAATATTATCCTACCCTCTAGGATACCGATCTAACAGATCATACTAGCATAACATACCAGGTAACAATCCAAAGGGCCAACCTTGGTGCCTTATACCCTTGAGTATAGTGAGGATAACTCACCTTGCAACTGTCGAATGGAAATAGAAAGCTCAACTCTCGAATCACCGCCACAAACTCCACCACCTACATCCAACACATCATAAGGTTCATAAATTCCCAGATACCCCCTGGTCAGCCCTTGGTCAACATCAAAGTAAAAGTCAAAGTCAACTGCCTGGGTCAACAGTCCATGTTGACATGAACTCGTCGAGTGTATCCAACCACTCACCAAGGTCCTTGCATAACTCATCCGCTCGCTGAGTCACCAGAGTGATTCGTCGAGTTCCTAAGGCTCGTGGTCGAAACTCCTTGACCACTCATCGAGTTTTACCCGTTGCAACTCGACAAGTTCACACACATCCAACGGTTGGTAAAAACCTTAATCGACTTGCCTAGTCACACCACTAACTCACCGTATTTACGACAATCTTCATCGGAATCGACGAGTTGTTCATCCAACTCGTTGAGTTTAGGACCATCTTCATATGACTCGCCGAGTCGACTATGCGACTTGCCGAGTCCCTTTAATCCTTCATCCATACAGACACTTTTTAAGCCATGCAAAGGCTCCAGATTGTAGATCCAACCTTCCAACGCCTGCTTATCATGTAAAGTTTCAAACTTTACATGCATGCAAAGCTTTAAGGCCCTAAAATGACAAAAACTAAGCTTGACATGAAGTCTAACACTTGAGGGAAAGCTCATACTTGCTAAAATTGTTACCTTTATGGATCTAGGGACCAAAGGGACTTCAGATATGAAGTTTCAGCTTCAGATCTTGGCTAAAACACAAAATCCTTTCCTAAAACCCACCCAACAAGAGATTAAAGATAAGATGAGACAAAGAGACAGCTTAATACATTCCAAAAAGTGTCTACCGTTGTATATCCTTGCTTCCCACAAGTTCCTAGCTTCAATTACTTGTTTCTTCAAGTTTTCCTCACCAAGATCTCTCTTCAAATCTGTATTGCACCAAGGAAACACACACACACACGTACGATTTAGGGTTTGAAGGTGTCAATAAGCTGTAAAGGGGAGGCTGGGGAAGGCCAATGATCCTTTAAATAGGGTGTACAACCCCAGGATTTAGGGTTTTATCTGCCAGCTCCTGCTCGTCGAGTCCCTTCTTGGATTCGGCGAGTAGATCACTAAATCACGCGGACCAACCTGCTGCTGCTCGACGACTAGGGCAGCCAACTCGTCGAGTAGAACTAGAAATTAGAAAAATTCTCACATAAAACAATATCTAAAAATCAGGGCGTTACACCAAATGAGATATAGGCATGTATTGGACAAGGATTGAATGACCCCGTTTTCTGTTAAGCTTCTTGGAGCTCACGACGTGAGAGAAGGCGGATCACGTTGTGAGGTCAAATCCAATGACTTTTCATGTCTGAGCTGGCTGAGTTGAGTCGATATGAGTTGGAATTGGATCGAGTGATGGGACATCCCGAAATTTAGGTCAAAGACTATGAACGTTCACAATAAATCTCTTTGTAATTTGATCAATTTAGTTTTTGTGCATCTTATGAGAAATAAATGAGTTCAATGCAACTATTATAGGATACTTACGGTATCTTACGTCCAAATGTGTAAACTGACAAATAAATTAAACAGCTCAAACTGCAATCATAGCTAATGCGTTTGAAAAACTAAAATTTTGTATTAAGCAGTTTTAAGGAAAACAAACATTCTAGTCTCGTAGTACATGTTTCCTTTTTCCGTAAATATAGAGAATGTCCAAAACGGAGTTTGTATGCAAAAGATACGACTGTTAAAAAATCCAAAACTAGTATAATACTGATTTTCTTAAAACCGCTAAAGCTGTTTATATCCGTTGAGGGACTTGCACACCTCAGATGGAAATTTCGACAATGTATTTGGACTCATGTCATATTCTATTATTTAAATTCATAATTGAAATATTTTTAGTATAAATATTTATAAAAGTAAACAAAATCAAACGTTTTGAATCAGTAAATCGTGAAACCTTAAACTATTGATTTCGATACGATTTCAATTATTAGTAGTATATTCTAGAAATAATATATTATTGTCCAATCCAACAAATGTGAGTTTTAATAATAGAGATAATGTGACATCCCCAATTTCATGGCCAGAAAACACCGATTTTGTTTATGATTGTTTGAAAATCAGAGTCATATTTTACATAAAAGTGTTTGCGGAATTTGTTCCCAAAATACAAATATGATAAAGATTTATCAAAACATTTCCGTAGAAGTGTATTTCATCAAAAAGACTTGAGATGTCATGTTCAATACAAATCAAAAGCATAAACAGTACATTATAAGCCTTACAACAGTTATTTACAACTACTGACCTATAATCCAAAAATCCATCATCATAATCCAAATTATGCTCTAGTTCCAATACCTGTAAAATAGAAAGCTGAGTGGTCAGGCTTGGGAGCCTGGTAAGCATATAGGGTTTTCAACCCACAATTAATAATAAAGTTATTAATTGCATCGATCAACAATAAATTTATTAATTTCATCAAACCAACAATAACCTTGATTACCCATTCCCGTTATCCTCACTTTACGTTCCTAAACACATATATAAGGAACCTAGTCTAAGTATTTTATCATCGGGATGGACTTTACTGCTAAGGGGATTCCTCAGCCATATATGTCCGTAAGGCAACCATAAGGGGGATGGAGTACACCGGTGAACATCAAGCCCACAAAAACCTACAGGTTACGAGCCTGCTAGCATTCCACTAGACTGTCTAGAAGAGTCCGTGATCGTCATCCATACTCCGCTAGATGACTGAAACAACAATAACATCGAGGCCTCTCATCATTTTATCACACACTAATTATTTCATCTACACATGTTATACCCAGCATATTTGTAGATAATATATATATATATATATATATATATATATATATATATATATATATATATATATATATATATTTTAAAACTTGTATAAACATTCATGCAACAACCATCTCAAATAAACACTCAATATATATACACATAGCACGTATTTATATAAAATACTTCATATCTACGTGTAAGATGAAAGTGACAATATACAGTCACTTGATTTGATGATAATCGGGCAACACTTCATTTCTTAAAATGATCGTTTCTGATAAAACCAGGAGTTTAATTGAGAAACCGGGCTCTGCGAGGGTCGGAGTTTCAAAACTGAAAATATAAAATTTTCCGGGTCTTCGGGCACTTCGGGATGTGTTTCGGGTGTTAGAAATGATACCGGGGCATCGAGGGAGGTCAAAATAGTCAAAATATAAGTTTAGGGGTGAAAAAATGACATTTTTCTAATTCTAGACGGGAGATCGCATGCTTCTATTTGTAGGGGAGACTTAGGACCGAAGGGAGCACGTGGCTTGGATGTGAGAGGGACAAGTGGTTGGTGCGAGGGCGAGACACGGAGAAGAGGTGTAGGAGGCGCGTCGGAAGATGCGAAGGCTACGAGGCTCGGACGTGCCCCCTGCGAGATTCGGCCACACAAAGGGTATGAGGCAGCCTCTGATTGGCCGAGACTTCGGTCCGAGGAGAATGTGACACGCGTCGGATCTGGACTTGGCCACGCTTCGGATACGTCATCAGTATCGGACATGCGTCGTATTCGCGAGAAGGGTGACGTGGCCGGATATGTACCCTGCGAATTTCTCGGAAATTGCACCCAAAACTTCTAAAATTCATAACTTTCGTATACGAGCTCCGTTTTTTACGTTATTTATATGCACGCGTAGGCGGGAATATATTCTACAACTTTCGTTTAGACTCCGTCGGCTAATTTTGAATTTATTTTTATTATTAGTTTTAACAGACCGGGACAGGAAAATCTATTAAAAATTCATAACTATTTCATCCGACATCCATTTTCGTCAGTCTTTTTACCGTTGTACTACTATTGATGAGATATTCGATTCTCGTTTAGATTGTGTTGGCTAAATATCGCTCAATCTTAAATTCGAGTTTTTAGTTGTCTACTACTAAGCTAAAACTTAGAAAAATCATAACTTCCTCATACGAAGTCAGATTTGGACGTTCTTTTTATCAAAATTCTCGATTTAACGAATATTACGACTTTCGTTTAGATTGATAAGGCTAAAAATCACTTTATCATAAATTCACTTTTTACGCTTCCCGGTGTCGTGTTGGTTCCGTCGCGAAACTTCGACAGATCATAATTTCTTCGTTATAACTCGGATTTCGGCGTTCTTTATATCTCCGGAATCCTTGTTTTGGCCACTACAACTCTCTTAAAAGATATCGGCTTTATTTAGTATATATATATGACGTTTATTTTATCATAAATTAATTAAATCATAATAATTAAGCAAATAAGCACATAATTCACATAATATTCACATAATTCTTCTTTATTACATAAAAATGAGTTACAAAGGGTACCTGGGCTATTACATAAACAATAATGTTTAGCCTGGAAACGTGGGCGGTACAGATAACATTAAATTTTTATTTTTATTTTTTAATATAACCATTTATATTGATACATAACTAATAACTTGTGATCAACTATAGATAAGTTATTACAGATTTTATAAATCACACAATAACTTATGTATCAATAAACTTTAAATGATCACAATATGTATATATTATATAATTAAGATATCATAACAACACTAAAAATATGCTTATTTGTATGAATATGTCATGTATCATTTTCCAAATACTAATTACTAGCATATATGACAATTTGGATACTTATTATATATAAATCTCAAATTCTTTATACATATCCTTCCGACAAAATTACAAAAATGATCCTTGTGGTTTGTCAAAACTCACAAAGTAAGAACCTATTAATTTTTTTTTGATATAAATGGTCCTTGTGGTTTAAAAAACTTGCACGGATGACCCTTTTTACTAACGTCGTTAGTATTCAGCCGTTAGATAAGGGCGTTTTCGTCTTTTCAGGTATAAAATGATTGAATTCGTAACATTTGGTAAACCACAAGGGTCATTTTTGTAAATGGTCTTAAAATAATAAAAATGCAAGGAAAGGACCGGAGGGGGACTCCAACCTAAGACATAAATCCCTTGTTTCAAATCAACCTAAACCTTATACCACTAAGCTACATACTAACTTGGTTTATTCTTCCGAAATCTTACTTATATTACGTAAAATCGTAATTACATTAACATCTATAAATAAAAAAAACATATTATTACAAAATAATAATAATAATAATAATAATAATAATAAAACAAAATATATTTTTAATGTACTGTAAAAAAAAATTAGATCAATTTATTTGAAGTATTTGTTTTACGTAGAAAAACAATTTTTTTTATGTATTTATTTTATGAAAAATATGTTTTTTATATATTTAAAATATACGTTTTCGTATAAAATGTTATGACATTGTTATAATTTGAAAATATACTTTTAAATACATAAAAAAAAACGTAATAACATATTATATAAAAACGTAATCTTAAAAAATATGTAATTTTTTTGTATATATATTTATTTTATGTGTAGTATGTTTTTTGTGTATTTAAAAAATATATTTTCATATAATACGTTATTACGTTGTTAAAATCATAAAATATACTTTTACGTTATCTTAACATATTTAGTTGATTTAAGACGAATATTCAAGTATTTTTTTATGCTATATTTTCATGTTCTTAATGTATTTACGTAAAAACAAAATACTTATAGTGTTGCTTCAAACCAATTAAAAACCTTACCATAATGTAAAAGTATATTAAAAGATTATAACAACATAATAATGTATTATACGAAAACGTAGTTTTTAAATAAATAAAAAAATTATTTTACGTAAAATAAATACGTTAAAAAAACATATAAACTAGTTGTAAAAATTCATTTTTTTCTTCAATAAGTAAAATTACAATTTTGTTTACTAAAAATAATTATGTAAAAAATTTGTAATTTATTTTGTTATTTATCTTTTTTTGCGATTTCACGTAATATAACTTATGTTTCGGAATTTTAAAACAAGTTTGAATGCAGCTTAGTGGTATAAGACTTAGGTTGATTTGGGACTAGGGGGAATCCTCTTCCATTCCATTAATTTTTTTAGACCAATTACAAAAATGACCCCTATGGTTTACCAAGTGTTACGAATTCAGTCCTTTTATAATTGAAAAGACGAAAATGCCCTTACGAATTCAGTCCCTAACGGCTAAATACTAGCGGCGTTAGTAAAAAGGGCCATCCGTGCAAGTTTTGCAAACCACAAGAACCATTTACATCAAAAAAAAATTAATAAGGACTGACTTCGTAACTTTTATCAAACCACAGGGACCATTTTTGTAATTTTGTATATCCTTCCAAATAAATAAAGATATTTTTACCACATATCATATTCTTATTTATTTTGCTATATGTAATTTTTTGAGTATTTTAAATTATTTTTTATTTTATATGTCATTTTATGGTTTTTCATTTTATTAAATTGTAAATAGTATTTATATTCAATAATAAATGCATATTAGTTTCATTAATGAATTTTTCTTCTAATTTTAAAATTACCAATTAAAGATTCATTATTTTTATTTATTTATTTATCTAAATTATTTGTTTAAGTTTAAAAGAGAAAAAAACACTTTAATTTTTATAATTTAATATTTTATTCATTTTATTATAAATTTATAATTTTCAAATGTTTAGAATTTTATATTTAGGTTTTTTTAAATAAACACATGTAATACATGGGCTTACAACTAGTTACAAACATACATGGAAAACTTTTAATATGAGAATTTATAAATATTTTGTATGTATTTTAGCCTTAAAATGTCTCAAATAAATACACACAATATTTTTAAATCTAGAAGTGTATAAAATCCATTAGAAATATACATCAATACATATACAAAATACATACACAATATTATTAAATCTAGAAGTGTATATAAAATCTATTAGAGATATACAATGTCGCCCCCCTTGATTATGTGTCGAAGGTACCAATGTCGCCCCCCTTGATTATGTGTCGGGGCATGCCGCAGCTCCATTAACTGCAACTCGATCTCTAACTGACACCGCCTCGCGGCCTCCTGTAACTCCAGGAGAGTATCACATCGCTGGGTAGACACAAACTGTCGTATATCGGTCTTGAGCATGCTCAGATAACGAGTCATCTGAGCCCGCTCGGAATCAAACTCTGGCTAAAGCATCGCCCTCTCAGTGAACATATGGGTGCTCTCCATCACCGAATCCCCATCCTGTCTTAGACTCAAAAACTCCCGATCCAATTGTTCCCGCTCAACCCGCAGAACATATCCCGAAACTGCTCCCAAGTAACAACAGCTCTCTGCTCAATAGAATACGACCTTGTCGACAACATCCACCAGTCCTTGGCCCCGAGCTTGAGCATGTTCATGACACATCTTACCTTCTGGTAAGAAGGACATGAACATGTAAAGAAACATACCTCCCCATCGGTGACCCATTGTAGAGCCTTGATAGGGTATTGGGTCCCATCAAATGTAAGGGGCTTCGTGTTGTCGAAGTCCCTGTACTGGAAGCCCCGACCGATTCCCACTCCATCTCCTGCCGCGGTTACAACTGATGTAGCTGCAGCAGCAGCCGTCTCCGCATGGGTTGTGTACATATCATCAAAGTACTCCATCATGGCGGACTTAATAGTCCCAAACAACTCCGGTATCTGACGCCAGACAATCTCGACCACCTCCTCGCGGATGATCTCCCTGACTCAACCCTCTGTCAACACTGGCTCCTCCTGACTGATAACCTCAGGGGCTATTGGGGTCTCCTGATCACCCTACCCTGATCCTGATCCAGATGCCAACACGAAACATCTCGTAACCACCATACTGAAAATATAACACGAAGATATTAGATAATTCGTACAAATAATTGCGAACTAACTCCTAACCCAAACCCTAGGGGTTGTGAATTCCTTGGTACGCGTATGGGTCCTGTGCTTTCAGTAGTACGGACCCATACTACCTTCCACACCTACCTATATTTGTCCCAATTATATCGCAACAACACCCTAACAATATACATAATCATATTGAGCGCTCAATCCTCACTTCTAGAGGAATGCTAAATATCTAGTAACTGGCCTCCTAGCCTCTCACGACCCACCCATCCATGAAACTTCCACCATCCCTACAACACTAGTATATGCTAGCCATACATAACGCTGGACCCCATAGACTTTCGAATATCCGATCCTACCCTAATCCCTAATCAATAAGAACAGAACATAAGGCCAAATCAAGCATTCTCAGGCTATAATATCTTAATTATATACATCTGTGATGCATACACAAGTAACTATAGTAATGATTTCAATCTCATAAAAAGGAAACCCTAGGCTAGCAGGCATCATGTAATCAGGCAATACTATCATGCGATTCGAAAAGATTCCTAGCCTAGCACTAGCTTGCTATTCTAACATATCACAAAATCAATTACTGTATGGTATTTTGGGTTCCACTTATTGGCTCCGAATGATCGCACACCCTACATCCTCCTTTACTTATTTTGAGGTGTTGTACGATCATGTCTTTACCTTACCGCGATCCCCCGATGTACCTGAAATAATAAACTGAAATTGTAAGCCCAAAAGCTTAGTGAGCTCCCCAAAGTTACCCATACTTACATCAATACACATAGAATCATAAACAACATACTATGGGTCCAGTCAACCATTGGGTTGGAATACCCCAGGCCCACAACCAACAGGTTAGAATGCCCACATACTATGGGTCCAATCATCCTCAGGATGGAATACCCCAGGCCCACAACCAACAGGTTGGAATGCCCACATACTATAAGTTCAATCATCCTCGGGATGGAATACTCACGGCCCACAACCAATAGGTTGGAATACCCAGGTCTATTGGTCTCCGCACAAAGCAGGTAAGCCTCAATCTCCAAACAAACATGTGCACATACATATATAACCGTTATTCACATATCAGTCTATAGAAAACAACTGGTCTAACGGATCATACCACATAGCACATAATACCATCCTATCTACCAAGATGTCAATCTAACAGATCATACAACATACTGCATAATATTATCCTACCATCTAGGATACCAACTTAACAGATCATACTACATACCACATAATATTATCCTACCCTCTAGGATACCGATCTAACATATCATACTAGCATAACATACCAGGTAACAATCCAAAGGGCCAACCTTGGTGCCTTAGACCCTTGAGTATAGTGAGGATAACTCACCTTGCAACTGTCGACTGGAAATAGAAAGCTCAACTCTCAAATCACCACCACAAACTCCACCGCCTACATCCAACACATCATAAGGTTCATAAATTCCCAGATACCCCAGAAGTCAACTGGTCAACCCTTGGTCAACATCAAAGTAAAAGTCAAAGTCAACTGCCTGGGTCAACAGTCCATGTTGACCTGAACTCATCGAGTGTATCCAGCCACTCGCCAAGGTCCTTGCATAACTCATCCGCTCGCTGAGTCACCAGAGTGATTCGTCGAGTTCATAAGGCTCGTGGTCGAAACTCCTTGACCACTTATCGAGTTTTACCCCTTGCAACTCGACAAGTTCACACGCATCCAACGGTTGGTAAAAACCTTAACCGACTCGCCTAGTCACACCACTAACTCACCAAGTTTACGATAATCTTCATCGGACTCGACGAGTTGTTCATACAACTCGTCGAGTTTAGGACCATCTTCATATGATCCGCCGAGTTGACTATGCGACTTGCCGAGTCCCTTTAATCCTTCATCCATATAGACACTTTTTAAGCCATGCAAAGGCTGCAGATTGTAGATCCAACCTTCCAACGCCTGCTTATCATGTAAAGTTGCAAACTTTACATGCATGCAAAGCTTTAAGGCCCTAAAATGACAAAAACTAAGCTTGACATGAAGTCCAACACTTGAGGGAAATCTCATACTTGCTAAAATTTTTACCTTTATGGATCTAGGGACCAAAGGGAGTTAAGATCTGAAGTTTCAGCTTCAGATCTTGGCTCAAACACAAAAGCCTTTCCTAAAACCCACCCAACAAGAGATTAAAGATAAGATGAGCCAAAGAGACAACTTTATACATTATAAAAAAGTGTCTACCGTTGTATATCCTTGATTCCCACAAGTTCCTAGCTTTAATTACTTGTTTCTTCAAGTTTTCCTCACCAAGATCTCTTTTCAAATCTGTTTTGCACCAAGGAAACACACACACACATGTACAATTTAGGGTTTGAGGGTGTCAATAAGTTGTAAAGGGGAGGCTGGGGAAGCCCAATGATCCTTTAAATAGGCTGTACAACCCCAGGATTTAGGGTTTTATCTGCCAGCTCCTGCTCGTCGAGTCCCTTCTTGGATTCGGCGAGTAGATCACTAAATCACGCGGACCAACCTACAGCTGCTCGACGAGTAGGGCAGCCAACTCGTCGAGTAGAACTTGAAATTAGAAAAATTCTCACATAAACCAATATCTAAAAATCAGGACGTTACACCAAATGAGATATAGGCATGTATTGGACATACATGTTCGTAAAGAATCGACTTTTAAGTGTAATATGAAGTAATAAGACATAGGGTCTCTCGATGTGAGGATTGAATGACCCCGCTTTCTGTTAAGCTTCTTGGAGCTCACGACATGAGAGAAGGAGGATCACGTTGTGAGGTCAATTCCAATGACTTTTCATGTCTGAGCTGGCTGAGTTGAGTCGATATGAGTTGGAATTGGATCGAGTGATGTGACATCCCGAAATTTAGGTCAAAGACTGTGAACGGTCACAATAAATCTCTTTGTAATTTGATTCATTGAGTTTTAGTGCATCTTATGAGAAATAAATGAGTTCAATGCAACTATTACAAGATACTTACGGTATCTTACGTCGAAATGTGTAAACTGACAAATAAATTAAATAGCTCAAACAGCAATCATAGCTAATGCGTTTGGAAAACTAAAATTTTGTATTAAGCAGTTTTAAGGAAAACAAACATTCTAGTCTCGTAGTACATGTTTCCTTTTTCCGTAAATATAAAGAATGTCCAAAATGGAGTTTGTATGCAAAAGATATGACCGTTAAAAAATCCAGAACCAGTATAATAGTGATTTTCTTAAAACCGCTAAAGCTGTTTATATCCGTTGAGGGACTTGCACACCTCAAATGGAAATTTCGACAATGTATTTGGACTCAGGTCATATTCTATTATTTATATTCATAATTGAAATATTTTTAGTAAAAATATTTATAAAAGTAAAAAAAATCAGACGTTTTGAATGAGTAAATCGTGAAACCTTAAACTATTGATTTCGATACGATTTCAATTAATGGTAGTATTATCTAGAAATAATATATTATTGTCCAATCCAACAAATGTGAGTTTTAACAATAGAGATAATGTGACATCCCCAATTTCATGGCCAGAAAAGACCAATTTTGTTTATGCTTGTTTGAAAATCAGAGTAATATTTTACATAAAAGTGTTTGCGGAATTTGTTCCCAAAATAAAAATATGATAAAGATTTATCCAAACATTTCTGTAGAAGTGTAAAAGACTCGGGATGTCATGTTCAATACAGATCAAAAACATAAACAGTACATTATAAGCCTTACAACAGTTATTTACAACTACCGGCCTATAATCCAAAAATCCATCATCATAATCCAAATTATGCTCTAGTTCCAATACCTGTAAAATAGAAAGTTGAGTGGGTCAGGCTTGGAAGCCTGGTAAGCATATAAGGTTTTCAACCCACAATTAATAATAAAGTTATTAATTACATCGATCAACAATAAATTTATTAATTTCATCAAACCAACAATAACCTTGATTATCCATTCCCGTTATCCACACTTTACATTCCTAAACACATATATAAGGAACCTAGTCTAAAGATTTTATCATCGGGATGGACTTTACTGCTAAGGGGATTCTTCAACCATATATGTCTGTAAGGCAACCATAAGGGGGATGGAGTACACCGGTGAACATCAAGCCCACAAACAGCTACACGTTGTGAACCTGCTAGCGTTCCATTGGACTGTCTAGAAGAGTCCGTGGTCGTCATCCATACTCCGCTAGATGACTGGAACAACAACAACATCGAGGCATCACATCATTTTATCACACACCAATTATTTCATCTACCCATGTTATACCCAACATATTTGTAGATAATATATATATATATATATATATATATATATATATATATATATATATATATATATATACAGTGTAAATCATTTTAAAACTTGTATAAACATTCATGCAACAACCATCTCAAATAAACACTCAATATATATACACATAGCACGTATTTATATAAAATACTTCATATCTATGTGTAAGATGAAAGTGACTGTACAGTCACTTGATTTGATGATAATCAGGCAACACTTCATTTCTTAAAATGATCGTTTCTGATAAAACCGGGAGTTTAATTGAGAAACCGGGCTCTGCGAGGGTTGGAGCTTCAAAATCGAAAAGATAAAATTTTCCGGGTCTTTGGGCACTTTGGGATGTGTTTCGGGTGTTAGAAATAATATCGGGGCTTCGAGGGAGGTCAAAATAGTAAAAATATAAGTTTAGGGGTGAAAATGACATTTTTCTAATTCTAGCCGGGAGATCTCGCATGCTTCTATTTATAGGGGAGACTTCGGACCGAAGGGAGCACGTGGCTCGGATGCAAGACGAACAGGTGGTTGGTGCGAGGGCGAGACACGGAGGCGAGGTGTAGGAGGTGCGTTGGTAGATGTGAAGGCTACGAGGCTCGGACGTGCCCCCTGCGAGATTCGGACACACAAAGGGTACGAGGCAGCCTCTGATTGGCCGAGACTTCGGTCCGAGGAGAATGTGACACACGTCAGATCTGGACTTGGCCACGCTTCGGATACGTCATCAGTATCGGACATGCGTCGTATTCGCGAGAAGGGTGATGTGGCCGGATATGTACCCTGCGAATTTCTTGGAAATTGCACCCAAAACTTCTAAAATTCATAACTTTCGTATACGAGCTCCGTTTTTTACGTTATTTATATGCGCGCGTAGGCGGGAATATATTCTACAACTTTCGTTTAGACTCCGTCGGCTAATTTTGAATTTATTTTTATTATTAGTTTTAACAGACCGGGACAGGAAAATCCATTAAAAATTCATAACTTTTTCATCCGACATCTGTTTTCGTCAGTCTTTTTACCGTTGTACTACTATTTATGAGACCTTCGATTCTCGTTTAGGTTGTGTCGGCTAAATATCGCTCAATCTTAAATTCGAGTTTTTAGTTGTCTACTACTAAGCTAAAACTTAGAAAAATCATAACTTCCTCATACGAAGTCAGATTTGGACGTTCTTTTTATCAAAATTCTCGATTTAACGAATATTACGACTTTCGTTTAGATTGATAAGGCTAAAAATCACTTTATCATAAATTCACTTTTTACGCTTCCCGGTGTCGTGTTGGTTCCGTCGCGAAACTTCGACAGATCATAATTTCTTCGTTATAACTCGGATTTCGGCGTTCTTTATATCTCCGGAATCCTTGTTTCGGCCACTACAACTCTCTTAAAAGATATCGGCTTTATTTAATAATTATATATATATATATATATATATATATATATATATATGATGCTTATTTTATCATAATTAATTAAATCATAGTAATTAAGCAAATAACCACATAATTCACATAATATTCACATAATTCCTCTTTATTATATCAAAATGAGTTACAAAGGTTACCTGGATTATTACATTAACAATAATGCTTAGCCTGGAAACGTGGGCGTTACAGATAACATTAAATTTTTATTTTTATTTTTTAATATAACCATTTATATTGATACATAACTAATAACTTGTGATCAACTATAGATAAGTTATTACAGATTTTATAAATCATACAATAACTTATGTATCAACAAACTTTAAATGATCACAAAATATATATATATATATATATATATATATATATATATATATATATATATATATATATATATATATATATATATATATATATAATTAAGATATCATAACAACACTAAAAATATGCATATTTGTATGAATATGTCATGTATCATTTTCCAAATACTAATTACTAGCATATATTGGATACTTATTATATATAAGTCTCAAATTCTTTATATATATCCTTCCTAATAAATAAAGATATTTTTACCACGTATCATATTCTTATTTATTTTGTCACATGTAATTTTGTAATTATTTTAAATTATTTTTTATTCTATATGTCATTTTATGGTTTTTCATTTTATTAAATTGTAAATAGTATTTATATTCAATAATAAATGCATATTAGTTTCATTAATGAATTTTTTTTGAATTTTAAAATTACCAATTAAAGATTCATTTTTTATTTATTTATTTATCTAAATTATTTCTTTAAGTTTAAAAGAGAAAAAAAAACATTTTAATTTTTATAATTTAATATTTTATTAATTTTCTTATAAATTCATAATTTTCAAATGTTTAGAATTTTATATTTAGTTTTTTTAAATAAACACATGTAATACATAGGCTTACAACTAGTTACAAACATACATGGAAAACTTTTAATATGAGAGTTTATAAATATTTTGTATGTATTTTAGCCTTAAAATGTCTCAAATAAATACACACAATATTTTTAAATCTAGAAGTGTATAAAATCCATTAGAAATATACATCAATACATATACAAAATACATACACAATATTATTAAATCTAGAAGTGTATATAAAATCTATTAGAAATATACATCAATACATATACAAAATACATACTTATTGACCTATGCAATGCAATGCTTACAAAATTAACCCACAATACACCTACATAACTTGCTATTTTGAACTCAAAGTACATCATGAAGTATGATGAAAAAATGTCCAAAATCTTTGATTGCTTGCACTCTTTCTTCACCCAGTTTTACACACAAAACCCTTTCCATTCATACCTTTCCATTCATAGTAAAATAATGTAGAATCAAAATCATGTCCTTCATATCTAAAAACTTGATATGATCAGATTTTCTTTGATCTTCAATAACAAATAAAAGTACATTGAAATCTATCCAAAAAAAATGATATCTTATTTTTCCTTCCCATTTATGGATCTTCAGCCAAAGAAGAAGGACAAGTGGCTGTACATCCCTCCTCATCCCCCTCAGTTTTTTGCTGTCAAATGAAGCAACCACAAAAACCCACCGACTCCTTCTTTACTTGTCAAACACCAAACGAATAATCCTTTTACCCTGCATCGATTTCTATCAAAACAAGAACAAAGGAGAAAACGGGAAGCAACAAGGAACTGTCAGAGCAGCCCCCATCCACGCACCTGTCACCACCAATCGGAAATAGCCCCATCGCACCGCCCTTCTTCGCTTGGACTGTCGTCGGATGCCTCACCGGAGGCACTATTCGTCGTTTGATTGCTCCCACCGAGCAGCTTGCCTCGCATCTCACTCCATCACTGCACCCACCAAGACCGACGAAACCCTCTTTTGGCCTCACCCCTCGCGCCTCTCTTATTCCTCCGATCGACCAACGACTGCCGACGCCTCGCCTGCTCGGACATTGCTGTTTGCATCGCTTCTTCGGACCCATTTCCTCTCCCTTCCTTCTCACCTCGCTGCTTCTCCCTTCCTCCCCTTCGGCCTCGTCGAATCCCGGAGATGATCTCTCCTCACAGATCGATCGGCGAATCATCGTACCCGCCTATGAGCCTTCGTGCTCCCTCTTGCCGCCGTCGTTGTTCATGTCTGTGTCATTTCTTCATGTTCGTCTTCCTTTCATTTGCCCGATCAACAAAAGGAAACGGGCACAAAAAGCCCTAATTTCATTAAGTTTGGACCATTAAACACAATCAGTCCCTCCATGAGATTTGTTTACATAAAAGCCCTAAATCATCTTGATTTTAAAAAATAAACACATTAAACCCCTCTGCTGAGCCCTTTTATTCAAAACTAGTCCTTTCCCCAAAACATTGGTGTATTTTAAACAAAACAGCTCCTCCCATGGAGATTTCTTAACAATATCAGTCCAAGACTCAAACATTAATTCAATTTAAACCATTTCAGTCCCTTCTTTTATTTATTTTAACCAAAGAGATCCTATTTTGGTTAATTAAATTACCTAACAGCCCCCAATAGTTTAAATTCTTTATGAAACAGTCCCGAAAATATTTCAAAGTTCAAGAAACGTGACTTTGTGGTTTCTCACGTCAAGCTTTCCAAAAATAAACGAACTCCGAACAACTCGAACTCACTCTTTAAGGGTTAGTGCTTAAGACCACTTTTTAATATTTCTAATTATTTCGGAAGGGGGGGGGGGGGGGGGATACATGTGCCAATATACTTCGTATATACAAACAAATTATCCTTTTATGAGAAATTACAATAATCCTAGTTTATAAAAATGTTATTTAACAATGTAACATATAATTACCAATAAACTAGTATAAACTTTTCGTATACATATTATGCTTATTTTATTGTGAAATAACTAGTCCACACACCAAATATTACATGATACAAAAATAAATGATTTTTATGTGACATTTTATATTATAATAAGCACGTTATAAAATTGTGTAGTATTTCAAGGATTCAAACTATTACTATTTATGTATATTCATATGTTTTAAATAAATAAGTTTTATACATGTGCATATGTTCATTATGTTGAAACAAACATCTTTATAAAAGCGAGTACATTACACTTTTAAATTTCTACTAAGCAAACTCGACTTTTATAAACTTTATACAATGAAATTTATTATGCCTAGTGACTTAAGCATTGAGAGCTATTCATTAGCCGAGTCTAAACACTTAGCACACCCACACTACTATAATTGTTAATCTTCAGAGTGAAGTACATATGTATAAATCTATATAAGGTTGACATCTTCACATGCGGTTGCTACTTACAACCTCGACTGATCAATCAAAGTGGGTGATAAGTGTTTATAATTGTTACTACAACGTCCAATGAAGCATTGTAGGGTTATATTCAGTCAGATAGCTCGGTTATAAGACTCACTATAAGCATTAACTGGAATCTCTCTCCCCCTCTCTCTCTCTCACTCACTACAAACCATAGGCTTGATTGCTTTCAAAACTATTTTAAATATGGAATTACTTATGTAATAATACAATTTGGTTTCCAAGTATATTCAAGGATTCTTACCAACACAGTTTTAAGTATGGATTTATTTAAACAAAGACACATTTTGGCTTTCAAATATTCTTTACAAACACGGTTTTAAGTATGGATTTACATATACAAAGATACATTTTGGCTTTCAAAGATACTTAGCAAACACCGTTTTAACTATTGTTATACATACAAATATAATACTTTTTAGACTTTATAAAACTATTACTGTTGTTACCAAAAAAAAACCTGTAACTCTCACTAACCTTGTGTTGACCCTCAAAATTACATGTATTCACAGGAAATTACTAAACAGCCATTCAATACAGATTGGATTACAGGTGACCTAGTTTACTTGTTGTGTATTATATGCCTATTTGTTTAGGCAATTCATGTATTATTATTATATGTAAAAACCTTGTATTCAAATATCAGGATGGAACACGAATGTTAATTTGTTTATTGTTGTACATGTGTTATATATTCAATTTACTTCAGATCCATGAACTTAGTCGCACATCCCGGCATGTTTCGCTGCCACGAACGGGGGTGTGACAGGTGAGCTATCATGATGTGACCAAGGGTTGGTCATGATGTGAGGCTGAATAATTGACATCATGAGTTGTTGACTTTAAGCATTGAATTTTGGCTTAGGTTGACTTTTTGTCAATCTCGATTCTTCTTAGAATGTAAACTTAGGGTTTGCCATGTGCGGATTGTTAGGAAGTGTTTAGTACCCATATTTTGGCGGTGAGAGTTGTTAGTTGTGTCTAATATTGCGTTGTACGAGGTTTTAGTCGGCTTTGTGATTCAGGTGATTTTTCCTCACTGTACTTATGGGTCCAAGGTACCAATGTCGGCCCCCTTGATTATGTTTCGGGGCCTGCCACTGCTCCCTTAACTGCATATCGATCTCTAACTCACACCGCCTCGCGGCCTCCTGTAACTCCAAGAGAGTATCACATCGTTGGGTAGACACAAACTGTCGTACATCGGTCTTGAGCATGCTTAGATAACGAGTCATCTGAGCCCGCCCAGAATCAAACTCTGGGTAAAGCATCGCCCTCTTAGTGAACATATGGGTGCTCTCCGTCACCGAATCCCCATCCTGTCTCAGACTCAAAAACTCCCGAGCCAATTGTTCCCGCAAAACATATCTCGAAACCAAGTAACAACAGCTCTCTGCTCATTAGAATACGACCCTGTTGACAGCCTCCACCAGTCCTTGGCCCCGAGCTTGAGCAGGTTCATGGCACATCTTATCTTCTGGTCAGAAGGACATGAACATGTAAAGAAACATCGCTCTACATCGGTGACCCATCGTATAGCCTTGATGGGGTATTGGGTCCCATAAAAAGTAGGGGGCTTCGTGTTGTTGAAGTCCCAGTACTGGAAGCCCCGACCGATTCCCACTCCACCTCTTGCCGCAGTTACAACTGATGTAGCTGCAGTAGCAGCCGTCTCCGCATGGGTTGTGTACATGTCATCAAAGTACTCCATCATGGCGGACTTAATAGTCCCAAACAACTCCGGTATCTGACCCCCAGACAATCTCGACCACCTCCTTGCGGATGATCTCCCTTACTCAACCCTTTATCAACACTGGCTCCTCCTGACTGATAACCTCAGGGGCTATTGGGGTCTCCTGATCACCCTATCCTGATCCTGATCCAGACCCCAACACGAAATGTCTCGTAACCACCATTATGAAAATATAACAGGAAGATATTAGATAATTCTTACAAATAATTGCGAACTAACTCCTAACCCAAACCCTAGGGGTTGTGAATTCCTTGGTACGCGTATGGGTCTTGTGCTTTCAGTAGTACGGACCCATACTACCTTCCACACCTACCCATATTTGTCCCAATTATATCACAACAACACCCTAATGTGACATCCCCAAAATCTCAGCCAGAAAAGACCGATTTTCATTTATGCTTTTAAATATTTTCAGAGTAAATCCTTTTGATTTGAAAGAGTTGCGGAATTTGTTCCCAAAAACAAAACATGATAAAACAATGTTTACCAAAGCATTTCATAAAAGAAATGTATTTTTCATTATATAATCAAAACTCAGGCTGTCATGTTCCGATATAGACCAATAAGCATAAACGAATACATTACAAGTCATTCAACAAATATTTACATATACAGACTTGTAAACAAAACAACTTGATGGTTCATCCATCTTACGCCCTTGCGCCACTTCCTGTAATACGAATAAAACTGAGTGGGTCAGGCTTGGGAGCCTGGTGAGCATATAGGGTTTTCAACCCACAATAAATAATTAAATTAATTATTATCAACCAACAATAACCCAGTTACCCATTCCCGTTATTCTCACTTTACGTCCCTAAAATAACTAACACAAGGGACCTAATCTAAGAATATTTTCATCAGGGTGACAACACATGCTGCGGGGGTTCCTCAGCAATATAAGTCAAATAAGGCAACCATGAGGGGGATGGAATACAGCGAATGAACACCCAAGTTCATTAACACCTACAGGTTATGAACCTGCTAGCATTCCACTGGACTGTCTAGAAAAGTCCGTGGTCGTCATCTAAATTCCGCTAGATGAATGGATCAAAACAACAACGAGGCCTCTCATCTGTTTATTACACACCAACTATCTACCCATGTTCTACCCAACATATTAGTAGATAAAAACATACATTTTTATACATATTTTCAAAACCTGTATAGCATGCTTGATCAATACATTTTCCATATAACAGATGAGGCACACACACATAACACGTATTTCGTATAGAAACAATCAGATCTGTAAGACAGAAGAAAGTGAATATACATTCACACACATAACAACAAAATATACACATAACACGTATCTCGTATAAAATACTTCATAGTTATACGTTATGAGAAAGTAACAACGCATTCACACGTATAAACGACAATAAACTTAATACCCTCGAACCATACTTGTATTATTATTGCGTTTATGAAAGGTAGTATACACTCACTTGATCAGAAGATGATCGGACAACACTATGACTCGCAAAAGTAATAATCCTCCGCAGATCTGGAAGATCTCTACGAAAATCGAACTTCTCGCGGGCAGAGCTTCGGCTCGGAAACCGCACTTCTCGGGATCTTTGGGATCTCGGGACTCGCTTCGGGACTCGGGAATATTACCGGGGCTTCGGGATGGCTTCGGGGGTAAAACCGCAGAGCTTCGGCACAAAAACGAGAGGAAATTAGCAATTAAACCCGGACCCCTCGCATCCTATTTATAGGAGGCTGGAAGCTCCTCGTACGCGGGGCGTACGTGCCTCAGAAACGTAAGCGCATGCATCATCCCAAGTGTCGACACTCTTCGGAGTACGCGGGGCGTACTCACTTACGCGACGCGTAAGTCGGATCAGACCTGTGACTCGCCTTCGGATAATGCTTCCGAATTTTGATTTAAAAATAAATACAAATTAATTAATAAACTTCGGAAATTCATATCTTCTTCATACGAACTCCGTTTTCGACGTTCTTTATATCCACGGAAAGGTGAGACTATGCTCTACAACTTTCGTTTAAACTCCGTCGGTTAATTTTGAATTTATTTTTATTATTTATTTTTAATAGGCCGGGACAGAAAAGTTCGTTATAAATTAATAACTTCTTCGTTTGACGTCCGTTCTCGCCTAACTTTTTATCGCTTTGATACTAACAACGAGATCTTCAATTCTAGTTTAGATCACTAAGGCTAAATATCGCTTTAACGTAAATTTCACTTTTTACGTTATTCAGCGTTGCCGGTTCTGTCGCGAAACTTCGACAGGTCATAACTTCCTCGTTATAACTCGGATTTCGGCATTCTTTATATCTTCGGAAACCTTGTTTCAACTACTACAACATTATATAAAGATATCAAGTTTATTTTACACTTAAATTTTGACGCTTATTTTTATTCTTAATTAATCAAACCACATAATTAAGCAATTAAGCATAAAACACATAATACTCAAATAATACAATCTTATTATTTCGAAACGGGTTACAAAGGTTAACCTAGACCATTACATTGCTAAAAATGGCAAGCCCGGAAACACAGGCGTTACACCTAACAATATACATAATCATATTGAGCGCTCAATCCTCACTTCTAGAGGAATGCTAAATATCTTGTAACTGGCCTCCTGGCTTCTCACGACCCATCCATCCATGAAACTTCCACCATCCCTACGACACTAGTATATGCTGGCCATAAATAATGTTGGACCCCATAGAATTTCGAATATCTGATCCTACCCTAATCCCTAATCAATAAGAACAGAACATAAGGCCAAATCAAGCATTTTCGGGCTATAATATCTTAATTATATACATCCGTGATGCATACACAAGTAACTATAGTAATGATGTCAATCTCCTAAAAAGGAAACCCTAGGCTAGCAGGCATCATGTAATCAGGCAATACTATCATGCGATTCCAAAAGATTCCCAGCCTAGCACTAGCATGCTATTCTAACATATCACAAAATCAGTTACTGTATGGTATTTTGGGTTCCACTTACTGGATCCGAATGATCGCACACCCTACATCCTCCTTTACTTATTTTGAAAATCTTACCTTGATTTGAGATTGGATTTACACGAATGTTCCTCCAATTCACTCAAACCAAGGCTCTGATACCAACTTGTAACACTAATAAATTTTAAGCCAAATTTAAGCTTTTCAAAAACACTTTAAATCAACAGTTATTACAACTTTGTTTCCAAAATAGTCTATATTAGAGTTTTTCCCAGAAACCAAAAGAAAAGATGAGGTGCTATACGATCATATCTTTGCCTTACCGTGATCATCCGATGTACCTGAAACAATAAACTAAAATTGTAAGCCCAAAAGCTTAGTGAGCTCCCCCAAAATACCCATACTCACATCAATACACATAGAATCATAAACAACATACTATGGGTCCAGTCAACCATCGGGTTGGAATACCCCAGGCCCACAACCAACATGTTAGAACGCCCACATACTATGGGTCCAATCATCCTTGGGATGGAATACCCCAGGCCTACAACCAACAGGTTGGAATGCCCACATACTATGAGTCCAATCATTCTCGGGATGGAATACTCATGGCCCACAACCAATAGGTTGGAATACCCAAGTCTATTGGCCTCCGCACAAAGCAGGTAAGCCTCAATCTCCAAACAAAGATGTGCACATACATATATAACAGATATTCACATATCATTCTATAGAAAACAACTGGTCTAACGGATCGTACCACATGGCACATAATACCATCCTATCTACCAAGATGTCGATCTAACAGATCATACAACATACTGCATAATATTATCCTACCATCTAGGATACCGACTTAACAGATCATACTACATACCACATAATATTATCCTACCCTCTAGGATACCGATCTAACATATCATACTAGCATAACATACTAGGTAACAATCCAAAGGGCCAACCTTGGTGCCTTAGACCCTTGAGTATAGTGAGGATAACTCACCTTGCAACTGCCGACTGGAAATACAAAGCTCAACTCTTGAATCACCACCACAAACTCCACCACCTACATCCAACACATCATAAGGTTCATAAATTTCCAGATACCCCAGAAGTCAACTGGTCAACCCTTGGTCAACATCAAAGTAAAAGTCAAAGTCAACTACCTGGGTCAATAGTCCATGTTGACCTGAACTCGTCGAGTGTATCCAGCCACTCGCCAAGGTCCTTGCATAACTCATCCGCTCGCTGAGTCACCAGAGTGATTCGTCGAGTTCCTAAGGATCGTGGTCGAAACTCCTTGACCACTCATCGAGTTTTACCCCTTGCAACTCGACAAGTTCACATACATCCAACGGTTGGTAAAAACCTTAACCAACTCGCCTAGTCACACCACTAACTCACTGAGTTTACGACAATCTTCATCGGACTCGACGAGTTGTTCATCCAACTCGTTGAGTTTAGGACCATCTTCATATGACTCGCCGAGTTGACTATGAGACTTGTCAAGTCCCTTTAATCCTTCATCCATACATACACTTTTTAAGCCATGCAAAGGCTCTAGATTGTAGATCCAACCTTCCAAGGCCTTCTTATCACGTAAAGTTGCAAACTTGACGTGCATGCAAGGCTCTAAGGCCTAAAATGACAAAACTAAGCTTGACATGAAGTCCAACACTTAAGGGAAAGCTCATACTTACCAAAATGGTTATCTTTATGGATCTAGGGACCAAAGGGAGTCTATATCTGAAGTTTCAGCTTCAGATCTCGGCTTAAACACAAAATCCTTTCCTAAAACCCACCCAACAAGAGATTAAAGATAAGATGAGCCAAAGAGACAGCTTAGTACCTTCCAGAAATTGTCCACTAATGTATATCCTTGCTTCCCACGAGTTCCTAGCTTCAGTTACGTGTTTCCCCAAGTGTTCCTCACCAAGATCTCTCTTCAAATCTCAATCACACTAAAGAATCACACACAAACATGATTTAGGGTTTAAGGGCGTCAAGAAGCTTTAAACGGGATGCTGGGGAAGGCCAATGATCCTTTAAATAGGCCAACGAAGCTTAGTGAGTTCCCCAAAATACCGCATACAAAACATAAGCCACTCGAGGCTATAACTCTGTAAGACCCTCCAGTCTATGTGTATCAGTGGGACCCACCAGTCCCATGGCTCATTGGACCCTCTAGTCCGGTCTTAGTGAGGACCATCTGGTCTCACAGCTCGTTGGACCTTCTGGTTTGGTCTAGGTGTGGACCCTCTGGTCTCATAGCTCGTTGGACCCTCCGGTCCGGTCTAAGTATCACACAATATAGCATATATCACATATCACACAGAAAATGCATAACTCAAGCAATCACATAAGACCCTCTGGTCACAGATAATTACCACTCTAGGTAAAGTATAGTGAGAAGACTCACCTCGCAAGCAGGTGAGCAAATAACCTTGCACTTGGATCTCGAACTAGCCTCTACCTAACACAAAGGATGAATATCTCTAGTTAATACTCTTTTCACAAATCAAATAACCGAAGGCTATTCTTTCTCTCTCTAACTCTTTGAAGTGGATAAAAGACCATTTTACCCCTCCATGGTCTCTATTACTCATGTTGACCAAAACTCCAAAGTCAAGTCAATACATGGACTCGACGAGTCCCTTCGATCAAGTACTTCATTCAGATGATTTAAAGAAGATCCATCACTCCAAACACCAGATCTACCATCCTAAGGGCTGATTATCAAGTAAAGCAGCAATCTTTACATTTAAAAATGGCATATAAGACTCATAATGCCAAAACAAGCCCCCACAAGGGCTAGATGCACAAAAGCTAGACTCTAGCTTAATAAAGCTTGGATATTTGGTCTCTCAACTCCTTCTACAGTCCATATCTGAGGTTTCAACCTCATGATATGCTCAAATAACTCATTACCAAGAATGGATGGGAGAAAATCCTCAAAATATCCCTAAACTAAGATCTCATAAAGGAAAGGTCAAGATAGGAGCTTTTTACCTTTACACTGAAGCTAACCACTGGAGAACTCTGGATCTATAGCCCTTCCTCAATCAAACACACCAAGCTCCCCAAATCTCCTTCAAATCATAAACAAAACCACTCAAATTAGCTCCTCACTCACTCTCTAGCTCTAATGGCGATTAGGGTTTGCTCTTAGGGGTGTAGGGTAACTAGTGAGGCATAAATGGGGGCATAAGTTCCCTTATATAGGCCCCAGCCCCGGGAAATTAGGGTTTCTCTGCCCAGAACCTACTCGGCGATTCGGTTCTCAGACTCGTCAAGTCCACTCATTAATTCCATGTGAGCAACTCGACTCGGCTCGGTGAGTTGGACCCTAAACTTGTCGAGTCTCTCCATAAATCTCAAGATTAAAATAGACAATAATGTACCTGAAAATCCGGATGTTACAGTTCGGCTAACGAACCTCCACTAGTCAAGAGTATGGTGGGTAAGAGTGGATACCCAATGGCGGTCATTTTACAGGCCACTTCCTTAAACACCCCTTATAGACCAACTTCATGAATGAGGCCTACTAACGGTAAGACTTGCTCTTTACTCATACATATATAATATTAGACTTTTAATTTTATATAGTATAATGATGTATTTTATACTTTTAAAATACTATGTGGTCTAATTTAATAAAATTACACTTTTAATTTAATTAAATATAAACCATATTATTATGGATTCATTAACTCTCTTTTAATCATACACTTAATTAATTTAATAAAACCATAAGGGTGTAATTTGAACTTTTCAAATTACTAGGGTTTTAGAATTTAATATTTCAAAAGTAAAACCTTTTAATTAAATTTTAAATTCCAAAACTTGAGGACAAGTTTTCAAACCTTTCAAAACATTAGGGTTTAACTATTTAAATTTCAAAAAGTACAACTATTAAGTTCAAATTTAAACTATTAAACCTAAAGGGTGTAATTTGAAACTTTTCAAACTTACCAGGTCAAATATTTGACTCATAATAATCCTATATTATCCATATTTAACCGAATTCATTAATTTTGATAAGGATAATCATTCCAAACATAAAAAATCGATTTTAGGCAAGAAAAACGAGTTTTGGTAATTATCCTCATCAAAATCTGCTCAAAAAATCGAAAATCCTGACAACAGCACCCTGAACTCGCCGAGTTGGCTGCGCTGACAACAAAAATTCGACTTTTTGATCCTTTAGTAGTTCACTTTTGCATCTATTCAACTAGAAAAACGACCTAGTCTCTGATACCACCGATGGATCATAAGCATAACATCAATCCTATGGTGTTCATGCAACCAAAATTGTTTTGATCTAAGTTTTTCTAATTTGAACATACAACATTGAATACCAAAGCAATAAACCCTAGATCTGACATACTATTATCGGAATTGACATAAGATTAGCATTAGAAACATTACCTTGATTGTTATGTAGCAATAATAATCACAAACCTTCTTCATCTTGACTTCTGAAAGCCTAGTGCTCCAAGTGTTGCACCTCTAATGGAGTCACAAACACTCAATGCAAGAAGATGACTTAGGAGAGAGGTCAAATTGGCTACGGCAACTCAAAGAAGATATAGGGCCGATTTACATATACTAAGGGATCTATTTATAGTTGAGGCTATTAGAGTTTTAAGGTGAAAACCCTACTTTCCTTACTTAGGGCTTAAGCAATCCATGGAGCCCATCTAGAAAGCCCTTCGATGAAATCTTCTTGGATACTCCATAGATTTCGTCCAATCCCTTTCTATTAGGGATCCATAGCCCAACTAACAATTATCAGATAATTGTAATATCAATCCCCTTAATTTAAACAGTCTCTTTTAATCACCAAATTAATTTCTGATCAATACTAATTAAATAATATGATTTTCAAATAATATTTTAATATTGTAATATATTAATAAAATCATTTTGAGTATGAATTTATTATTCATATAATAAATTCTACTCTCTCTCCTCTTATCATCCTATCAAGTTGCATGAGTGAAGGCAACCTAAAAGGACCATGCTCATAATTGGGTCAAGTACATACCAAAATAGTTATGAGCTTAGATACCTAATCTAACAATTTCCACATGGACATTACTCTTTAGAAGATTCTAGAAACATTTTTAAGCAAAATGCCCCTTGATTTTCACCTTGGTGAACCACCTGTACACAACCCTGAACTCTAATAAAGTTATTGTTTCTTATAAGATCAAGGTTCCTGTATGAAAACAATCTGTGAACTGTGTGGAATACATGAAAGAACTTAGGTGCCTTGAAAATAAAAGGTCATCATAGTGTTTTAAATATGTTTGCAAAACTTACGACTATACTATTCTGCTTATCTTCTAAATCATTTTTGTAGTTTCACCTTAATCCACTACTGAAGTGATAAAAGTGCCCAAAATAGAACTGATATTGAATTGGACAAAATCCAAAAGTAAAAAAGTTGAACCCCAAAATCTCAATGATCGTATGGCTAAAGTTACTTTTTACTTAAGATCAATTGAAAAATGACCAGACGATAAAAACTTACCCATTGTTGCGTTTGGAGATCAGAGGCTAAGCACTATATTGGATTTTAAACAACAACGAATAAAACCATACTCTTGTGTTAACAACTGAGTTCTCCAAATAATTCTTTGAATTCGAGGTTTTAGATTTGGTCGACGCCATTGACGAGGAGACCTCGCTGATCAACTACGATTCACCTTCGCTTTATCTTCTTGTTCTCCTTTGGATGATTTCAGACTCCGTCTCCACGCTTTACATGATATTTTTCAGAAAGGAGTCTCTGTGGAGCATTGGGGTTTTTCTTTATTTCATAACCCTCACACGTACTAGGTTGTGAGAAAACAAGAGAAACGGAAGCTTGGAAGAAAATAAAACCCTAGCACGTGCTAGAAAGAAGGGAAGTGGTGATGGCTTAGGGTTTACAGAGAGACGGAAGGTAGAGAATGAAGGAAGATCTAGAGGAGAGAGTTGATTGCGAAAATGAAAGATAGAAAAAAGGTAGAAAGAACAAGGCGGGTTTTCAAAATTTTGGGGATTTCGTTTCCCCCCTTGTCTACTAAACATACGTTTCATTAAAATTATAAAGTGATAGGTACAAACGACACGCAATTAAGATAAAGCGCCCTCTGTGTTTTTTTTTTCTTGAGACGCTAATTTAAGGGCACGTAATAATGTGTGACGTAATTCCTTAAATTTTTTGGAGAGATGACACTATTTTAAGGATATTCACTTTTGCATAACATAAATTAGTGCGTGTCATAAATTACGTGTCATTAAAGACATATATTCTAGTAGTGTTTTTTTGTTAATTCCTTTCGTTGTTTTAATTTGTATTTTATTTTAAACCATCATGATCCAATAAATGTAGCATATGTCGGTCACTTTGGGCATATATATTGTTTGGATAAGATAAGGTCCAACTTACTATTTAGTAGTTCTTATAAACCTATAATGGATGGGCAACTAGAAGTAACAAATACGAGTTTAGGAAATTTGCTTTGAATCCTTGTGTGGAATAAACTAGTAGGATCTATAAATTGGTTTGTTAATTGATCAACGTAAAAGTCCTTTCAAAATTGTATAATGACACAACCCAAGCATCGTGATCGATTGACATGCATGATACTTTATTGACAAAGCTAGTGAAGAGGGCGACAAATTAGCATAATAATTTAAAGAGATACATCAAAGTTGTTAAGATCGGAATCTTACATATGACTGTTTTTTACTTTGTAAGATCATGGTCATAAGATCGAATCGGTTCCTAAGTTTCTACCAAAAACATTTTAATACATAAAAAAATACATTTTCACCAATCCATTAACCATTCAGTTAACAATAAATTGTTTAAACATAAAAATACATATCCAATACACCATTTATTGATAAACAATTCAAAATTGTTATTCTGCATAGTTAGTCCATAAAAAACATTAGAATTTTGTTTTTAAAAAAATAGTCATTGATCCTATTACGATCTTATAACGATTTTACCGAAAAATAATCCTAGTAAGATCGGGATCGATTTATCTGATTAGGATCATAGGATCGTACGATCCTACAACCAGGATTGTACTTTTTACAACCATGATTACAACATTCATCATACTAGACCCTAGTCCATACAAAGGAGATATCAAAGAAGAAACATACTCTCAAGGGCGAGTCTTTTAGAAGGGGAGATGATAATATCATGCAGCTTTCCACATGCAAACAACTTACCCAATGAGCTGTTAAGGATCGACAAATCACATAAAACATACAATTAAAGTTGCAAAGAATCTACATGGTTCACACGATTAGAATGATCGTCTAATCCATGACGTGACTAAAAAGAGATTTCGTTAATAGACATCAATACACATTTTATGTGTAGTGTTACAATTGTACATGATGATCTATCTATAACGACAAGTTTATATATATAAGGAAAAAAAAAACTAATCGTGGGTCAGAGCCCCATGCTTAGTTTCAATGAGGCAAAAGTGACAAAGGGTTTCACACAACTTAACACTAAGCATTCAACGAACGGACCAACATGTGCCATCACATGATCTTATTTTCTTAGCACGTGAGTAGAGTGGCGAAAAATGTATCGAAAGGAGATACTTTTGACCGTCTACCTGTTTGGATATTTGACCTAGTCCGGTCTAGAGTCTAGACAATTGGTTGACCCTGTCCTCTTTATCACATGGCCACATGGGCCAATGTTTGGGGTTTGGGCTATGTTTTTTTTTTTTTTTTTTTAATAATTATGAAAAGTTGTGTGTTTTTGTGTAAGTTTTAGGATTTTTTTTTGTTTCCTGTTCAATCATTTAATTGTTTCCTTATTGCATAGAAGATATCGTATGATTATAAATAGGATGCTTACTTGCTTAAGTTATTTTGTTTACTTGCTACATTTATATTAAACTATAACTTATAAGAATTAAACATAAACTTTATTTAGGGATAAATCTTTAGATTTAAACATAAAAATAAACATACCTAATGATAAATTGATGAAGATACATGTTTTAACATGAAGTTTACTTGGAAATTGCACGTGCTTTGCATGGATATGTACCTATAAACTATTAATATCCCAAGAACGCCGTATCTTCTCCATATCCAGTCAAAGAGGTCGGTTTTCCCTGTGAAACGCCAATGGATTAGTGACCAAGGATGGAATTGTCACGGATTTTAAATTCCGCATCAACTTGTGACAAATTTCCCTGTGACCATTGACAGCTTCTTCCATGGTTATCTCGGGATTCTTGGATAAATGTTCTTTAAGAACTTCAGAACAAAGCCCACAAACCCATATCCCAACATGCAAGTTCTTAACTTCCACAATGTAGTCTTGGGTACATTTCTCTTTTAGCCTGCAGCATCCACATTCAGCTTCCAAAACTCCATCATGATCTACTTCCCTCAACAATTCAAAGCTCTTCCCAGATTTTACCATTTTGATATTTATAGAAAGCGTATGTATAGTTGATGAGATTGAAAAGATATATTTGCAACATGTTTATGAAGATATATATAATATAAGGTCAAGTCTCTTTCAGAGTAATGATTTTGATATAGTCTATGAAGTAATATAGATAATGACTTACTTTTACTTTACACAGATCGCATGGAATGAAATTGCTATTAAAGAGATATGTAAAGATAATTAATATTAAGATTAAGACAAAAGTAAAGAGTTTTAGTATTAAAGGGGCTACTTGGCTATAAATTAATGCGTATTCTAGTGGTCTACTATAACAATGGATATCATGTGACTGTTTTTTCAGTTTTTATTTTGTGGTTAACTAAATGTACGACTTATAATCATCTAAAATTATCCTTAAAAGCAATAAAATTATCCTTAAAAACACATGATCTGGATTTTTAACTTACTAGTCTATGTATCATGTGTTTATATGTGTAACTTTCTAGGATATAATTAAGCATCGGGTGTATGTATCATGTGTTTATGTAACCTTTTAGGAATATAAACATACACATTTATTTAAAATTAGGTGTAAGATCCGTATATTATATGAGTTTATTAAAAACAAAAGTTTAATATAAAATTGTAAATATTATATATTTTAAATACTTTTATATTTAAATACAAAGAATATAATAAATAAAGTAAGTAATTCAATATATATTAATAAAAAGATATTGACATTTAAAAAAAATAATGTATGATATAATGATTTAAGATTTAATTATAGGAGATTTAAAAGAGAAATAAAAGAAACAAATCATTTATTCTGAAATTTAATAGAATGATTTAACTTACATATATAGATTCTCACTAAAATATGATTTTTAAATTTAAGAAAATAATAAGTGGAAAAAAATTCAAAAATTTTAAAATAATGATATACATCACACTTAATGAAAACATGACATTTAGCAAATTGATTTTTATTTGTTACGTTAGATTGTATATGCATTTTTTTTCTTATGTAAAATATAAGGATATTAATTTGTGATCGTTTAATTAACATCATATATATTTGAAAAGCCATGTGATGGATTGTTTGATATGTTTGTTATTGGGTTTGGTAAGAGATTAAATCTGATTGAATTAAATTCATATTGTTTGATGTTATATGTCTAACTCGGTCCTGGATCTTCTCAAATGCCTCTTACACAGTTATGACTCTTCTGAAATGCCTTTTACAGTTTTACTCGGTCATATATGAATTATGATTCTTGTGTACATTAACCATTTTACAAGCCATTATATATCCGATTTGCATATCAAATAATTTCCAATAACAAGAAAAGTAATAAGTCTTTTAGGAATAATTAACATTATCTTTAAATCAACAAAAATATATAGTTCGAAAAGTTAAATACTTCAACCCTAAAACTACACTCAAGAATCTTTAAATAAACACAAAGATCTTATAAGCTCAAAGAACAAAACACAAAAGTGTAGCACAACAAAAGAAAGCCAAACCCCTTCAAATATTTCTATAGCATGCAACATGCAAGTTTGGCTTTCTAAACCTACTTATCTCCCTAAAAACACCAAGTTTTTCTTTCCATTTTCTTTCAGCCACTCAAACAAAAGACCAATTAACGAATACAAAAGCTATGCAATGAGGGCTTTCTTCATCATTCAACACCTTCCAAGCTACTGCTCTTTCATACGACACAGGTCTCCCCATACTCGTCAAGCAAATGCCACCTGGAAGACACACAAAACCCTAAATGTACACCAAAACAAAAATAAGTATATAGTGTAACAATATTTCTTTATTTTCACTTTTTTTCAGGGTCAAATGAGTCATTTTCTAACCTGTTGTAAAACTTGTGGGAGCTCAGAGCAAACATTCGTTCTTCCACCTCCATCAAAAATCTTGTCAAGAGTAATATCTTGAAGTGAAACCAATGTTGTCTCAAGCATATCTAACCCCGCTTGATTTGCAAACGTGAAATCCGGCATCGCCTGCAGAAATGTAATAATATTTGTTAATTTGAAGAAAAAAAAATACAATTCGATATAAAAAGCATGAAAAATGATATAAAAAAAAGTACCTTTAAGGAACAACACATTATGGCATCCGAATGATGCCAAAGTGTTTTAAGCATCGAATCACTTCGTTCATCAACCGTTTTAAACAGATCTTCACCAAGAAAGCAACTATAAACAAAAAACCATCATTACGAAAGTATATAAGTTAAGTGACACAAGGTATTCTCTTAAATTACATTTTAGTCCCTGAATAAAGTCGATTTTTTCAATTTCTGCCCCCAAAATGTTGTCTTACAATTCAGACTTTATTTAAGGTTTTATAACGTTTTTGATCCTTATTTCAAGCGAAATGACTATTTTTTGGAGCAAAATTTGCAAAAATCAGCAATATTCAAACCAAAATAGTCATTTTACCTAGAATAGAAACCAAAAACGTTGCAATAAACTCAAATTGCAAGGGGAAAACTTTTGGACAAAAATCAGCTATAGTCGAGGACAAAAGAATAGTCATTTTACTTGCAACAGAGACCAAAAACACAATTAGAACCTCAAATCAGGACTAAAAAAGCAAAAGAAATTTTTTTGGGACAAGAATAGCAAAAATCAACAACACCAAGGGACAAAAAATGTAATTTACTCTTAAAAAGGCTCACCGAAAGCTTTGACAGATCCAACGAGTCAGCATATGTGCTTCAGGGGTACCATTAGGAATTTGAAGACTTCTAGGGCCAAAAGGTGAAGGGGAAAGTGCCAATGCGACCCTTTGAACAGACGCAATGATACTTCTCACATATTGCCTAGCCATGGCTGCTATGTTTTCTTGAAGATGGATCTCAAAAGCAAACTGAAACGCGATGGTCATAACCGATTTCGTGGGCCCCGATTGTCCAAGGTAATCCGCGGGTGTTCGGTTCCCGGGTGGGCCCACCTCGAGAGCCGATGCCAGGTCACGTGTTGGATTCTGACTAGGGTGATTCTGCATAATGATGAAAATTTGAAAGACAAAACGTTAAATACACGACAGGGTATTGTAAGTAGCAGTCTGACATTGTTGTCACGATCCACTGAGATTCAACTCTACGTAGGTAACAATAATTATGTTAACTGCTAAAAAAATTTTACAAAAGGTTTTATGAAATTATACCGTAACATTATTAATGGGGATTATACGAAATCCAGAAGGTAAAAGTGGTGCATCATCGGTGAAAGAGGCATCGATTGGAGCAAAAATAAGTTCGGCGGATGTTCCGATTGAATTCTCATCAACTCCACTACATAGCTGGGGAAGAAAAGATTACAAAATATTAGATTTGTTTTATTTAATTGAATGCATGATATAACAATGTACTTTTGTTTGTTTGTGTATTATAGCATCTTACCTTCATTTATTTTATTAAAGTGTTGCACTTTTAGTTATATAGAATTGAATGTTTTATTTTATTTTTCTATTTAAGGCATTATACTTTGAAAGTTTTATCCAATTATAGCGGCGAAAATTGCTAATATAAATATTATATTTGATACATCGGTTTAAATACAAGAAATAGCAACTTACTTTCATTTAATTATTTATTATAGCATCCTACTTTTATTTCTTTATATTACAATGTTGTACTTTCAATTTTTTTTTCTTCTTACCAATTCGTATTTCGAAATTATGACCAATTATAGTATTGCACTTTCCTTTTTTTTTTTTTTTTTTTTGCTTATTAAGTCATTATTATATATTGAAAAAGATATCTAATTATAGATTTGAAAATTGTGTTTAAATGACGTTGCTATAATTTGGTAAAAATTTTAAAGTATATCACTATAGTATGAAGAAATAAAAGTAAGAAGCTATAACATTGCACTTAAATTTTTCTTACATGACCCTCTTTAATTTATAGCATTGCACTTTAATTTTTCTTATTAAAGCATTATACTTCGAAAATTGCTCTATATTTATATGAAATTGCTATAACTGGCTAGATTTTTTGAATTACGATGCTATAATATAAGGAAATGAATGTATGATATTATACTAAACAAATCAAGAAAATTACATTACTATTTCTTGCATTTAACCTTCTTTCATTTATATATTAATAATTTCTTACTTGCAAAAAGAAGATATCCGCAGGCATGAGCATGTCTTCCGCTCGATAATGAGACATATTTTCAAGCTTAATAACCTCCATAAACTACTCCAAAAAGAAAAATCCACATTAATTCTTTGAAAAAAAACTTAAATAAAATTACAAAAATTCAAGTTTTAATTATTCAACTCACCTCTTCATGTTCAATTGTATGAGCTAATGGAAGAATAACTTGTCCACCAAAGTTTCCATTTCTAGCCATTGGTAATCCACAAGGACCAGATTTGACCGAAGCAGCCGAGTATCCATCAATGCTACTATCAGCCCATTCCGATCGATGTTCTCTCAAGAATCTTGTAAGTATTGCAGGTGGCACATTCTACAAAATTACCAAAATGCCACCAACAAAATCATTCCCCTTTGACTTCCAAAATCGAAACTATCTATATACTTATATGTGTAAACTTTTTTCGTGGAATTCAACTACGCGAATATAATTTGTAAAGAATTTTAGTTTTTGAAATTGGTATGTTTGACTTTAGAAAAAAAAAAAAAAAAAAAAAAGTCAAACTCACTTGTAAGAGCATTGAAGCTTTAGCGCATAGAATCGCATTGCTAATCGATGGGAATCCATCTGCGTATATTGGAGCTGCACCCATGACTTTATCAGGAGATGAGTTTACAAGAACAGTGACGTCATCAACTCCATCGCTTTCCATTATAGACCAACCTTCATCACTGAAACCATTAATGGCTTCATTGAAACCCCTGTAACAAAAGTTGTAATCTTTTAGGATTCACTTTCACCATATGAAACACCTTCATAAATTTCATAAACACGATATTATAAGATTTTTAAAAATATATAAATAGAAAAACCTGCTCATTCTTTGGCCTAGTGAACGAAGAGCAGAAGGTCTTCGTCCCCAACTAGTCACCATTGGTTGAGAAATCTCTTGTGAAATCTGCCTTAATTGGCGTAAAGCCTGAAATCAAGAAGAGAAAACGTTGTTGTAGAAAGTCGAGTCGATTGCTAAAAATTGGTCCTTATAGTTTACTAAAAATTGCAAGTTTGTTCGAATGTTATTTCTCATAAAAATTGGTCCTTATACACTTAACCTATTTCTTTCTAGATGCCTGATTTCTTTTTCTTAATTTTGGAGTATTTTACATGGAAAAAATGTTTTCGTTTGCAATTTTTGTGTAATTGTGGTTTTTTGTAATGTTTTTTAGTTTTTATCCCAAATACAATGACTATTTTGTGTGACTAAATTACAAAAATCAGCTACAATTAGATACCAAAAGTAGACAATTTACTTAGAAAAAGGACAAAAAAACGTTATAATAACCTTACATAAGAAATAAAATTACAAAAAACAGTATTACTCATGAACCCCAAATTTAATTTAATCTATCTTATAAAACTAGTATTTCTTTGTGGTAGGACGAAAATCTTCAATGAAATGCAAACTTAAGGACGACTACTTTAGAAAGATTTTAAAAAATTAGACTAAACTTTTTATTTTTCAATAAATCATATTTGATGAAATTTGTAGTTTTCTCTAGAAAGCATTTGGAGTATTTATTTGAGAAATTTTGAATTTTTATTTTTATTTTAGGAAACTATTCAAAGTATACCGCAAGTGTAGTTCTTTGAGCAAGTAATGTTGATGAGTCGTATAAAGGGCGCAAGACTTCCGGAACATTTCCCGACTACACAATAAGAAAAAAAAAATTATAATTATAAATAAATTTATATAACAAAACAAATAAATAAACACAAGTAATTTTTTTACATTTAAAAATTATAAATAAATTTAATTACCTCTAAATCGACATGATCAACAATATGAATTATCGATCCACCACCATCACAAGGTCGAATTAGGTACCCACTTGGCAGCATCTTTGCTCTCACAAAATGAGGTACAGGTGGCATACTAGGCCCATTTTGCGTGTTGTTTAATGATCTTTCACAAACCTTGATTTTCACAAAATTCAAACATTTCCTTAAAATATACAAATAAAACATAACTCAATAAATAAATAATTTTTTTTGACACCAATGGTCCTCGTGACATACAGAAAATACCATTGTAAGTACTTTTGAAGAACTTTTAATATGGTTGATTATTTTCATGTTTAAAACACACATGATATTTCATTGTGGTTGGTAGAAAATAACCTATCGTGTACGTTTATAACCTAAAATTGACTAATGATACTGAAAATTCTTATAAAAAAAAGATCTTTCAACCACAAAGACCATTTATATAATTTTTAAACATACCACTAAGCTGCCATCTTCCAAAGCAGACGTATACCGAAGTAACCAAAAGTCACGTGCTGGAGCTAAAGTTGTTGGTGCATAAAGCTATGAATTAGATAAAACGAGTCAATTAAACCATTAAAAAATCCTGCAACACAGCTTGTACACAAATGTACAATTGCTCATTGCATGTGTGAAATTAAGTAATGAAAAATTGTAAACCTGCATGTAAAGAAGTTCAATGGTGCCATTACTTCCAGTTGCGAGCACATTAAGAACATCAACAGCTCGACAATCGCGACACCAGGATGGCCGATCTTTTAAGATTTCGACAACCTATTTTTTACCAAAAATATTATACAAAAAAAACATGTTTTTTAAGGTTTTTCTAGTGAATCTAGGAGATAAGGACTTACTCTAGTAGGTTCTAGACCAACTAGACCACATGCACGTGATGCGACACCTGTGCAACCATGAGAAATAGCGATGATTCCAATGGAATCCGGACCAGGCTGCATAATTAAGAAAATGTCAAGATAATTTGAGTAAAATACATTTTTGCCCCTGATTATTGCTAATTTTTACAATTTTGGTTAATATTTGAAGATTTAAAATGTTTTTTTTTGTCCCGATTAAGTAAAAGAAAGTCCCAGAAATATTACTAGGAACAAGTTACAAAACTTCAAATGAGGACTGAAATTTCAAAACTCAGTAATGTTTAGGGACCAAAAATGTAACTTAAGATAGTTTTTTATTTCAAAAGTAAATGAAAGCTACAAAATGAAAATGTTAAATGATTTAAACTAATAAATCCAATTCTTTTTTGTATATTCTTGCTTTTGAGATCGGAATTTTAAACAATGGAAATTGAAAAAGGAAAGGGAAATTAAATAAATAATGTAGGAAAAGGTTGAATGTGGAGGGTAGTGGTTCAAATGATGAGATTCTGATGTGTGTTAGAAGGTTAGAAAAAAAAGTAGAGTAATTTAATAAAAAGATAATATTAATTTAAGGTTAATGGAATGATTAATCACAATTAAAAAATAAATAAATATTAATTAAATAAAGGAAGTGCAAAGAACCTTCATCCCAGGCATTTGGACCCACTCTACAGCAGTCCCAGTTGCCTTTGATAAAAACTCTGTTAAAGTCTCCTCTGCAATAGACAAAAGCCTAAAAAAATACAAAAAAAACACATATTTTCGATCAAAAAACATATAAAAAAACTATCTTTTTCTTTCTTTTTTATAAAAATCAATAGTACAAAATCCTATGCATCATGTACAAGTGTAGAAGTAACTAACCCTGCAGGACTGGCATCCCTTGGTGGATTTTGAGGAGTCAAATGGTGTTGACCGCTCGTCACCACCGACTCGCAGCTTGTATCCGTGGTGGCGAGCGCCGTCTGCGTTAAATCAACCACCGTTAAATCCGCCGGAAAATCAGTAAAACAAAAACAAAAAAGTAAAAGATCGAATTTTTTTTTTCTTTACGTTTTGAGTTTGCTGACGAAAATAGCCGTTTTCGTATACCAAATTAGAAACTTGTTTCTGCAACCTATCGTTCTCCTCCATTAACAACTTGTTCATGGCTGATAGCTTCCGATTCACAGCTTGTAGCCTCGATGCCTCTTTTCGTTGCTTCTCTCTACATCTGTGTATCCAAAACGATGAACCTTTTAATAATGAACTTTCTAACCAATTCAAGATCGATGAAGAAGTAATTAATCATGGTGGTATTGATTAGTAATTACCTTCGGTTTTGAAACCAGACTTTGATTTGTTTGGGTTCGATGTTGGAGAGAATTGGGCATTCGCGAATGAGTTGTTGCCGGCGAAGTGAGCTGGGTTTTGGGCAGTCGTGATATAAGCGTTCTAAAGCTTCGACTTGCTCCGGCGTATACCGGACATATTTTCCGTTGTCCATCCCCATCGGATCACCTTTGCAGGCGGAGCTCACCGCCATCATCACTCTGAAAACGGTGAAGATTTCCGATATATGTATAAAGATTAAATTTTGAAGTAAACCCTAAAGTTTAAATTTGATTATAAGAATCTTGGATGGAATGATGAAAACTTTGAAGTGAGTTGGTGAAAGTTGTTCAAGAACTTGAAGAAGCCATGATGGAGAAGGAGGTGATCAGTTCCAGCTAATATATATATTCTTGAATGAATGAATTATACGTGATTCAAGAGGATAGAAGTTCATCTATCTAGCTACACGCATAAGAACCATGAGAGCGAAAAGGGAAATCATGTGTGTACTCTTGAGTAAAGTGATTAGAAAAAAACAAAGATAAAAACATTCGTCTCATCTCATCAATGGCATTTATGAAGATTTCCCAGAATGCTTATTGACAAAGCGATGATACGACATATGAGAGAGAGAGAGAGAGAGAGAGAGAGAGAGAGAGAGAGAGAGAGAGAGAGAGAGAGATGACAAACACCTTGGTTTGAAGTGCAACGTTGTCGTTTACCCTTGTTTGTGTCTTCTTTTTTTGTTATTTTTTTAATTTAACTCTTGTTGGCAAATGGATTTCCCTCACAACCACGCAGCTCCAAGCACGAAATGCAGATTTTCCATTATTGGATCACTCAAGATTGTGAAGTTCGAGTGAGACTCAAGTGGATGATTTTCCTCAAATGCCTCAAATCGTTTCGTTATATGCCCAAATAACTCCCAAGTGAAAGAAATTTATATGAGAGAGAGAGAGAGAGAGAGAGAGAGAGATGAAAGGGAGTTAATAAAAGGGAAACCCCAAGTAGGAGACAGAAGCAGACGATTTTCGGATCCTTATTCCATTTTGCTCCACACTTTGTACCAATCAAGCACAATTGGAGTCGTGGTGGATTTTGAGGCCACTCTCTCTTTCTATTTTGTTTCTTATTTAAGATGAGATAGATGATGATCACACTCTGCAAAAGTGGACTCCTACTTTCGTTTAATTAATGTACTGCTTTGGGTAATTTTCAAATCAAACAGTTTAAAAGATTTTGGTGTGTATTTTACTTGATATATGATACATCAATTCTCCCGATCTTAAAGCTGCAACACATTGAAATTGATATTAAGTTCTGCTACCCCTCGGAGTCACATAAATAATTAACGAGGAGAGGTATACAAACGTTATTACATTCACATTTAGGGTACACAATATTAAGGGTACGTATAGAAATTGTCAAATCAAATTATGTATATTAAATTTTTTATAAAGCTATCAAATGGTTTTTGATCTACGGTGGTATTAAGGCGTATAGGAAGTATGTCTCTTCTCAAATGGTTAAAAGGAATATAGAATTAAAAGTAGGATTAAAGGGTGTGTTTTTACGATGCCTAGAAGATTGGATTGAATGATCGATTACAATCAACAGCACGAAGAACGAAAAATCTGAATGATCGATTACAATCAACAACACAAAGAACGAAAAAAAAAAAACTCTAAATGGATTCTCAATTGATAATCGGAAACTATCTAACTAACAAATGAAAACAGGATAAGGTAAATTTATATCCTTAATCCTAGGCGATCAAAATTGATTAGGAGAAGGTTTCTAATCAATTATCTAAATCAAATAAAAAATCAGGTTTTCAAAAAAAGTTAAGAAAACCACAGTTTTGAATCCCTAAATGATCCTAAATGGTCGAAAAAACATCATTTTTCATGGCAAAGCTATGAACTTTCTTAATCGGCCAATTTTACATGTCGTGTGCAAATTCATTTACTTCTAAGTTGTCGGATAACTTCAACAAATTTGTTATTGATGTAATCATACTTCTATTCCTACTGGTATTAGCATCAGCAAATCATGCATCCCCATGTACTAGTTGTGTCATCCTCTCGCTCTTGAATAGAACTCATCATTGATTCTGCTTCAAAACAAGAGTTCCCATTGAAAGATGACAAATTTGCAACATTAAACGTAGCTGACACATTATAATGACTTGACAACTCAATCTTGTAAGCATTGTCGTTGATTTTCCTCAAAACACGAAAATGATCATCAACCCTAGGCCGGATCTTGATAAAGCATCTTTCGGAAAACCTCTTTTGCCTCAAATGAATCCACACAATATCATATTCACCCTCGTTTGCGATGTTTATTAGTACAGTTAACATATTGATTATTATGTTTCTCAATCCTCATACAAACCTATTGGTGAAATCCTTTAATTTACTGGAGTTCTCGTCATCTTTAATACTAAACTGAGCAACCATAGTTATATGAATTAAGTCAAGCAGGGTGATCAAGTTCCTTCCATACACAATCTCAAAAGGGTTATTAGCCGTAAAAGTAATCAACCACCACCATGACCGAATCCTTATGTCATTAAATACAAGACATATCTAAAACAACATTTAAACTCACGCCTTCCTAAAGAGAAGTAGAGACGGGATGATGGGTATACAACTCGTTGTTGTTTTCATGAGTTTTGACCAAATGACAAAGACGACATGTTGTACCACCTGTATCATCAATTATATCATCTGCATCAATTTGTCATTCAAAAAATATTGTTATAAAGGTTGTGCCAATCTTTTTCAAAACAAATAAAATAAGAGGATTATATTGCTTCAAATCTATATTTAATAGGTGTAAAACTTATGTAATACACGAGTTGATTATAAAAAGATAGAATATCAAGATATGAACAATAAATATTTTTTTTAAATAAAATTTTAAAATAAAGAATGAAAAACATATTAATTGCAATTTATTATCATATTTATTACATTTAATATTTTACATATATACACATAAGTATTATGTGACTTTAATTTTAATAATTGAAAAATCTAGAAATTAACATGTGGATTTTATTTTATTTTAAAAATATCACAAAATGACAAGTATCAAAATTTATGAGGGATTGACATGTATTGATCTTCATTTATTATAGTAGATGACATATAGTTGAACTATTTACAAAATATTATGTAGAATACAAATATATAGTTGGAATATTTATAAACGTATGTTTTTTAAATATAACAATGGTGTTATTGTTAACATTGCTATAATAATTTTTATACTAAATTGATATAAAACATTGAGTATTTTTGAATTATATGATAAAGTAGATATTTATCAAAACTATATAATCTCAATTGTCAATGACATATATCTATGAGTTACTCGTGCATAAAATTACATATGATATATGGTTTAATGTTATTTATAATTGTTGTGATTAATTCTTTAAAAACAAATTAATTGCTTAATATTTTAATTTATATAATTGTAATTATTTAAGACATCAAACATTATTTTTTTAAGGTAATAATATAATTTTTTTATAATTGTTACTTTTAAGTTTGTTGTTGTAAGTTATAAGCTAATTATTTGGAAACTTTTAATAATTACATAAATAACTTTAGAAATATTTTTAGTTAATTTGAAATTACAATTTAGGTTTTGCATCTAACATGGCAATTTAAAACTTTTGGCTATTTATAAAATAATCTTTGGATTTTTTTTAAGTGTAATTAAAATTTTGATTTAAGTTAACCATTTAATGTTATATTTAAATTAACAAGTTAAGTATTTTATATAAAATATTTAAAAGTTGTGACTTTAATATGATAATGACTTACATACAAAACCATATCCACACTAATAATCACCATGTTAAAAGTTAAAGACAATTTTTCTAAGTAAAAGTAAAAGATGAATTTTAATATTTAAATTTAGTTAATTTAGTATTACAAATTTGGTTTTGCACTAATTTAATAATATAAGTAATTTATAATTATTGTTAGAAAAAAATTGAAAAGTTACGGGAGTTCAAATGTATGTGGTGAAAGGAAAAATATTTCTTTTATAATAAAGATATAGATATAGATAGATGACATAGAACATCATATTTTCTTGACCATGTTAGATTTTGAACAATTTTATAATTTAGATAGGTACACATTTTATCCATACATGACATGGTGTAAAATTTTGATCTCTTTATAGGTGTATATTTAGTTTAAATATTGTGGGATATCTATAAAACTAATCATTTGTGTATGTATTATTTAAGAAAATAGTCCATTTTTATAATTAACAAACTATTTCAAAATAGTCATTTCAGACCTAATTTCAATTAGGTACCCAACTCAGTGTAAGTGGTCCCTCTTGTATATATACACTGTTTCCACAGTCACTACTACTTGCAAACATGACTTGTTTGGGGTCATTATTACAAGGCAACATATCTCTACAAGAGCAAAAAAATTTAGGGAGTCATGTTTTGTTAGGTGGATTGATGTACCTTGGGGCATGGAAGGTCACTTGTTGCTCGCCCATTACTTGTTCTACATGGAGGTTGTGACTGGTCTACAGTCCAATGTGGATGAGCTACAATTTCTACCAGGTAACTACAAGCTCTACTTTAATAAGAGACCATTATATATAATAATGGGTTTGAGGTTTCATGTGTAACAACGTAAAGTTTCAAAACACAAATATTCCTGGGTCCCATCAAGTGTAAAATAACCCTCAACATCATAAATCCATCTCATTGCAATAATCGGATCCTAGGTCCTATCAAACTCGTGGCTTTGTGTTGTTGAACTCTCGGTAGTACAACAAATCATCCCCATGCGGTCTCGCAATAGCAATGGCTATGGTGGCTGCGGCGGCAACATCCTAAATGACAGCGGCATAGCGCCCGTCAAAAGTCTCAATCAGTGTGTTTTTTAAAAGACCCAAACATCTATGGTATAGCCCTTCTAATTTCCACAGTCACATCGGCGGCGACAATCCTACGGATCTCATTATCATTGGCACACGACCTCTCGGGGTCGTTAGAGCCTGAACCTCGGATAACCACCATACTGAAACACACAAGAAAACTATCAAAATCAAGTTAAAGTGCATATACACACATCCACACACTCCTGCAAGATCCTTAGTCCCTTAACATTCCTTCACGAGCCTCGTACGAATCCGCTGCTTTCAGTAGTACGTGCCCGATACTACCTTCCATGCCAACTTGTATTTGTCTCAAGTCGTCCTCTCAAGACCTTAAGTCACAAGGATTCTATTGCTCAAGAGTATCTATATACCACCCTGTCAGTTCCCCAAAACAATTACTAAGCAACTAAGCACCCATCCAAGGTTGCTCCCCAGCACTGCTACGCCTCATAAGACCTTCGTTGTCCTCACCATTCGCTTTACACATGCCAATCGTACACAATATGAGACTCGATAGACATTTGAATAAGTGATGCTACCTCAAATCCACAACCAAACACGGAGCAGGAAGAAAGGGAAAATCAGACATTCTAAGGCTATAAAATCCTAACTATGTACAATTATGCATCATACACCAAGAAAATGACAACGACATATTTAATCTTATAAGGGCAAACTCCTAGGCTAAAGGCATCACAAATCAGTCAACCCTATGACACTTTTCCTCAAATATCCTTAGCTTATCACTATCATAAAATTGTATCAAATCATAAGATATCATATCTACACTATTTATAAAATAATTTGAGATATTTTGGGAAACTATCGCTCGAGCTCTGGCTGATTGTACACACTGCTTCACTGGATTTTTCTCCTATAAAAATCTTCATTTATTTGAAAAGTTATTATGAAAATCTACAAATCCTTAGTTTGAGTTTGGAATTCCCTTAGAGTTCATCCAAATCCCACAAACTAGGGCTCTGATACCAAGTTGTAACACCTCAAATTTCAAACCAAAATTTTCATTTTTAATTTACCCAAAATATTTTTCATAAACCAAACCATCATAAAACCACAAGTATCAAGTACAAATCATCACTACAAATATTAGAGTGCCACATAATTCCTAGTAACAAAATCTCCTGGCGAGTGTGTACAAGCAGACATTCGCTTTCTCACGATACTCAGAAGTACCTGAAACACACATAATCAACAACTGTAAGCACGAAGCTTAGTGAGTTCTAGAAAATATCACATACAACACAACACAAGTAAGCATCTATGGAGACGAACCGAAGTCTCAGTGGGCAAGCAACACGTTCGGTGGGTTTTCAGCAACCCTGGAGACTACTTAAAGTCTCACCACACACAATATCACATATCACAATAGCAACAATTAGAACCAGCTGGTCATCACATATATAACTACACAACTATCCAAATATACAAGTAAGAATAAGTGAGGAGACTCACCTGATACTGATGACAGATAAATCTCACACCCGAACTGCCAGAACTAGACTCAGTCGAATAAACACAATAAATAACCCTAATCAATAAAGGTCATTAACCAAATTCACAACTCCAAATACCACAATTATGCTCCTTAATGGAAAAAGACCATTTTACCCCCATTCCATGGCCTAAAACTCTAAATCTTTGACCAAAAGTGAAAAGTCAACAAAATTCAACCATTCATGCACGTACACTTTGCGTACGCTCCCTAAGCGCCACGTACTCAATGAACAAGGTGATTTGGGGTTAGGCTTGGCTACATTTGGTGTAGCCAGAAGTACGTTAAGCGTACACTGTCTGATCCCTAAAGTTACTCCATAACGTCGTAATCATTAAGACATGCAATCCAAACACAAATTTAGACTCAATAGAATGTCTTAATCCATAAAGTCCATAACTTTAAGCCATTGCATGGCTGAAAAAAGCTTAAACCTCAAAACCCTAATTTAAACCATACTCAAAACCACCACACTCTTGCATGCAAAGAAAGGGACCTTCAAGCAAGCATTTTTATGATTCCAGATGACCTAAAACACATGAAAGGGCATGTAATATGATTTGGAGTACACCATACTCACAAAGATCCAAGCTTAGGACAAAAAGTTCTTAAATAACCTCTTAAAGGGATATTGAAGGAAGCACACCAAGGTATAAACTTTATACCTTAAGAAGATGCACAATGTGAGGTAGTTTCTGGATCCACAAGTTTGCATACAACACCACCTTATTCAAATTCCTTCTTTTTCAACAAGAAATCACCAAAATCATTAAAAAACTTCAAAATCTTCCCACACAAGGATAGGACTCGAGATTAGGGTTTGGAAGGAGTGAAGGTTGTCTCTTGAAGGTCCAAGGGAGGTATATTGTTTATTAAATAGGGAACAAACCCTAAATTTTAGGGTTTGAGGCCTGAGCCAGTACACCCTACGTACTACATGTACGTCTAACGTATAAGGATAAGTCCCACGTTTCCAATTCTCGAGAATGTACGCTGCACTTAACCCACGTACGCCCAGCGTATGGGTTGAAATGCAAAGATTTTGACACAAGGGACCAATAATGTAAAATCCCTGATTATCGGATGCATTTTATAAAATTACAAGGATCTTTATATGGGTTAAAGTAATTTGGACGCATGTGGTACAATCGGTTAAACTATTATTTGACAAGTAAAGGTTACAAAAATAACATCGTTTGTCCATGCGTATTTATTAAGAAAACAACATCTAGGTATGTGATTATAGCGGTCTATGTTGATGATCTAAACAACATTGGAACGAATAAATAAATCCCTGAAGTGGTTGGACTTTTAAGAATTTGAAATGAAATATCTTGGAAAACCCAAATATTGTCTTGGTTTACAGATTGAACATATGTCTAACGAAGTACTTGTATATCAATCAAATTATACAGAATGAGTCTTGAAACGTTTCAATATGGCCAATGTCAAACCTTTAAGCACCCTAATGGTTGTTAGATCATTAAATATTGACAAAGATATTTTTTGTCCATGCGAAGAAAATGAAGAAATTCTTGGTTCAGAAGTATCATATCTTAATGCAATTTGGGCTCTTATATATCTTACCAATTGTACTAGACCTGACATTTCTTTTGTTGTAAACTTGTTAGCAAGGTTGAGTTCCCCCCCCCCCCCCCCCCCCAAAAAAAAAAAAAAAAGACATTAGAACGGGATCAAACATATTTTCTAATACCTTCGAGGAATTATTGATTTAGTTTGCTTTATCCTAGAGATTCAAAATTAGGTTTGATTGGTTATGTACATGCATGTTATTTATCTGATCCTCATGAAGCTAGATCTCAAACTATATGTGTATTCATGAACGATGCACCGTAATTTCCTGACGTTATCAAAAGCAAACATTTGTCGCTACATCCTTAAATCATGCTAAAGTAATTGCACTAAATGAAGCTAGTAGAGAATGCACAAGGTTAAGATTGATGAGACAACACATTTTGTCTTCATGTCGACTAGATAAACGTAAAAATTCAACTTTAATTTATAAAGATAACTCATCATGTGTCACTCAAATGAAAGAATGATATATCAAGAGCGACAATACAAAACATATACCTCCAAAGTTTTTTGTGTATATTCAAGAGATTATAAAAGATCAAAAGGTTAAGATAGAATATATTTAATCCAACAACAATGCAGCAAACCACTTCACGAAATGACTTCTAAGAGAAAACATGTACATGGCATCAGGATGCAACATGTATGCGCATAACACAAAATGTAAATGAGAGGATTCAACTATATATTGCACTTTTTTTCCCTTCGTTAAAGTTTTTTCATCAAGGTTTTAACGAGGTAGTACGTCAAGGTTGGATTCAGATTTGAAAAAGTGTCATCCAAGGGGGAGTGTTATAAAAATCATCAAATTATTGAGTTAGACAAAACATGTTTATGAACATTTTCACCCTTCAAATAGTTTTATGTTGACTATTTAGTTGCTATTTTGATGATGTGAGAATACGATGATATGTAGTATAAATACTCATCAAATATGAAAAAAGTAAATACACCATTTTAAATATAATCTTCTAAGCATTAGAGAATACTCTCAAATTTCTTTCTTTCTTTTATAATGTGTTAGTTTAATTTTGTTAGTTTTAGTTTTAGTTACGTCGAATTATATATATATATATATATATATATATATATATATATATATATATATATATATATATATATATATATATATATATATATATATATATATACACACACACCGGTTGAATCTTAAATTAGTAAACAATAATAAGTTTTTTTATGTTATTTTTTTAAAAAGAAATAAAATAATAACTTAATAATTAATGAACCAAAAATATAAAAAATTTGATAAAGATTTCCTATAAATTTCAAAATCAAGCTAACCATTTGCATTCATCTTTGATTTATATTTTTGTAACTTTATATGCATTATTCTATTTATCTGGTCAAGAATTGTCTTTGATTATGTGTATATGTGATGTATGTCAAACATATCATCACCTCAACGTCATCATTTCAGCTGCTTTTTTATTTTCAACAATCTATCGTGTTCACATGATCTATCTATTTCAAGACTTGTTTTTTTTCTTATATGATTATGTTTTATATTTGATCCACTGAATTAAGGTGCAAATTAAAATCATTTTGTTTTATATGTCATTCATAAAAAACAGTTATGTCACAAATGGAACGCAACACTTTTTATTTTATAAGAAAATAAATTATTCCTTTAGAATTACTTGTTTTATATTCACATTCCAAAACTTAAGACGAACTAATAATTTAATAGATAATGTAATAGTAATATATATCTATACCATGGTTTTATGTCTTTAAGTCAATTTGTTTCTTAACTTCACAAAAGAAACATCCAATGGTATGTGACCTAGCTTCAAATCTCGCTTAGGACAAAAAATATAGACTTAGGAATGCATGTATGAATTAGCCATTCTAACATAAGATTCACAAAGACACTACATTTTAATAAACGCTACTTGAAGCACGGGCATCTTAAACGAATCAATGATGCAACAATTAAATTCTAGAAAATTGACAACTTGTTGCATGAACATAGTAAGGCCAACGAGTTGGGTTTAACCCGTTGGTCGTAGTTGAGTTTTGTTGACGATGACTGAAATTATGTTGTAGTACATTTAGAAAATTGGAAGGTTTATTAGTTGACATTGAGTCATTACTTATGACTAAAGTATACATGGGGTATTTGAGATTGTTTATTTAAAGTGTTTTTCACTTATTAGTTTGATACTAGTAATAGGTAATTTTAAGGATACGAGAACGTTAAAAACACTTATAGACTTAAATAAAGATGTGATGATAAACTACTTCCTTTTTATTTATTGACTTAAGTAATGAATTTTTGATAAGTTACTTTCTAATTAAGTAGAGTTTACTAAACATTAAAAAGTAACTTATTAACTTATTGCAATTTGTCACCATAAAAAGCAACTATTTAAGGATGTTTGAGACTGTTTACCAAGGTTCAAAAAAATTCGACATGCGCGCTATAGCTCAAAGGCTTGTACATATCACTAAACTTTACCAACATGCGGCATAACACACACACACACACACACACACATATATATATATATATATATATATATATATATATATGTGTGTGTGTGTGTGTGTGTGTGTGTAAAAATGAATAATAGTTGAAAATACATAAAAAAAAATATTAATTTTATACAAAATTACATCCTTATATCACGCCTTAAAAACAACATGGCTCGTCAAGCTTCGGAAAAGTTTGAGTTTTGACCTTATCTCCAAGTCATGTCTTACGTTATTTGGAACTTTGTTGTTTATTAATTTGCAATATATCACCAGTAATAATCAACTATATGTGTTTAGATGAACATTTTGGATTTCAGAGTGAAAAAAACAAGTTTCTTCGATTTTTTTCACTGTGAATTTAATGTTGTATATCTAATTCTCAACTTCTAAAGGTGGAGGGAGTTCATCCCTCTCAACCTAGATACCACCTAGGTAACAAATTAATATTTCTCTCTGGTTGCACTTTTATCTCTACCATCTCACAATACATAGAAATATATCCCTAGCAACCAACACTTTTTAGTATAAGGTAATATGCATATGGTACATGTGCATAAGAAGAAAAAAGGGGGAGGGGGACAACGACATGGAGAACCTGCTTAAACCATATATTTTTATGATACCACCCATTACGAAGCAGTGTTCTGTGTGGTATTGTCAGTACCCCTGCTAAACCTCACCTCTTGTCGCTCGACTCCCTCTACCATAATATTTCATTTTTTTTCTTCAAAACGTATCTAAACATGGAGTTTATGAATACACCAACACCTACCTAACATTGTGATTGATTGATGTACTAAACTTCCACCAACCATTGTATTCTTACATACCACTTTATCATCAAACAAGGTCCACTTAAATCCTTATGAATTATTTAGACTCCTCACTAATAATTATATTTACCAAGGTTTTAAAAAACTCTTCATGGCTCCAAGTCTTGTATCTATCACAAGCTTTACCAAAATGTCGTTTTAACTCATATATGTGTATAAAAATGAATAATAGTTGAAAATACATATAAAAATATTAATTTTATATATATATATATATATATATATATATATATATATATATATATATAATTGTCATCTTATGCCACACCTTACAAACGACGTGACTCGCTAAGGCTCAGAAAAGCTTGAGGTTTAACATTGTCGCCAAGTCACGTCTTACTTTATTTAGAACCTTGATATTTACCATTTACTTGAACATGTTAAAATAATAACATATTTTATAGCAAAATCATATCAGTATCTGAATATCTCATAACTATAACGCTCTAAAAAAATTTTCGACTAATCAAAATTCATTCCTGACCTCAATATCCACCAATGAGCTCAGGGCTTGTAACTATGAATCTATGAAGATGATGGTATATGTCAAACAAACAGAATAATTTCAGTTGAAAGCATAGTGTAAGCAAGTCGTATAACAAACAAAGGATATTATATGAGTTATTGAGAAAAATAAAAAAGTGGATAATGGACAAGAAAAAAAATGCATGTTGCTAAGAATTGGATAAAACAAGCCAAACATGATATTGAGATTGTAGAGTTTGAGTTTTTGCTAATTGTTGAGGAAAAATAAGTGTTATGAAAGCATGAGTTGATAGAAAGAAAGCAAATTATGCTACGACTATGCAACCTTTTGTTGTTATCACCTCATTTTATTCAAAAGGACACACATCTTTCAGGTGTTTGTTTGAACAGATTGATTCGATCTAATCTATTCAAGTAAATCCAAAATAATTTCAGTATTTAAAACATGAATCCAAATTAAACAATATTCAATTATGATTTGATACAATTTAGTTTGATCAGTTTTTGTAATTAAGCTTTCAAGAACCACAACATTTTAAAATATATATTCATATACAACTATTATGAAAAATATATTATAATTTAATATTATATACAAACATTTGAAAAAGAATATACATTAAGAGTGTTATATTAAAAAGGTAATATAATTAAATTGCTTTAATCATAGATTTTAATTGTCATCGTACAATGAGTGAGATGGCAAACATGCAACAAGCTGTGCCGTTAAACTTTTTTGTATCTTTGGAGTATTTTGTTTTTATATTATAAAATAAACTAATCAAAATAATAATTTTGTTTATGTGAAAGCCAATCTATAAATACAAATATAAAAGCTATATAATCTTATCCAAATTGTAATAAGAAAATTTAGGTTATTGGATTTTATCCAAATATATCATATCCAAATCGTAATAAGACAATTTAGGTTATTGGATTTTATCCAAATATTTAATAGCCTTATTATTAAACATCTCATTATTATGGAAATGTTCTTGAAACATAATTCATATTTAATTATTACTAAACGCATATATAAAATAACCAATAATTTAACGAACTAATTGTGTAAAATATGGAGGGTAAGTTTTTATTAAAATGTGTTTTTGCATGTATAGTTGATTTTTAATAATTATTATAAATTCAACTAATTGTTATAGTTTATTAGGTTGGAGGGAGTAACCAAATGTTTTCATAGGATGGTTTTATACCGCATCATGAACACTACATCCTTGATGTGGTTTCACTTGTGTCTTGTAGGTGTATGGTTTCTAATTTGATTTGTTCAAAATAAAAAAATGTTTATTTTTATTCTTTATTCATAATACTAGGTATGAGACCCGTGTACTATACGGGGTTATTAAAAATAAAAATTTAATATCAATATTTAAACTTTAAATTTAAAATCAATATTTAATATCAATATCAATTTTAGAGCTCTCATTAATTATGACATTTATTACATTATAAATATATCTATTCTTTTTCAAGAAGCATTTATTTTCTCTCAATATTGTAACCGAAATAAGTTGTAATATGTGAACAAATCATTTAATTACATGTGGAAATAAGTAAATTTTAAAAATCTATTAAAATGTCATGTGTCCAAATCAATGAGGACATGACATGTGGCAGAAAATGGGTTTTATTTATTAGTATATATATATATATATATATATATATATATATATATATATATATATATATATATATAAGTAATTATTGTATTATTATATGCCTAAATGTGGGTCAATCAAAATTAAATAATTAATTAATTAAATAAATAAGGGTATTTTAGTAATTTGATAAATAGCTTCCACAAATAATTCCTATAATCTTGCTAGCATTCAATTTTAACCTAATTTCTTTTCTTATATACATCCATCATCGATATCTTTCATCAAAAAGAATGAACTGAAACAAAAAGAGTGGCATTATTTCCCCGTGTTCATCACCTGACTAACAGATCGGGCAACGATGGAAGAATGCAGACGAATGGAATACAATGAGAAGGAAACACGAACACAATAAGGGGTGCAAAGGGTCGCATTTGGTCGATCGATTTGTGAGGAGGTCGTCTCCGGAATCGACGAGGCCGAAGCAGTGAAGGTGAGAAGAATCCGTGAAGCCCTCTTCCTGATTTGTGGTGATGTGTGAATGGGGAAAATAGACTTATCAACGTATGAGGAATCAGAGCTATCTAAAGGAAACTATATTTATTCTGTTTCAGATTAATGAAGAATAACAAAGAATTGGATTTGTTGGAGGTAAGAAAGAATTGGTTTGATTATGATAATACATTTTTCTACAAATTCTTTTGTTGTTCTTTCATTTTAATTCTTTTTGAAGATTTTTTCTACCAAAATTGATTTATTCTGAAGAAGAAAGAAACGGATATTTAATTTGGGTTTTTGTATGCCATTTCTTGGTGGATTTTCTTTTTGTGTCATCTTCTATTTTGAACATCCAATTCTTAAAAATGTAAATCTTGAAGTAAAGCATCGCTATAAAATGCAGTTTGTTGGTCAGTTGGTGTTGGAAAGTCCTGTTTCGGCTATGATTAGGGCAAGAAGAAAGATGAAAGAAATCCAAAAAAGTTGTATCACTTAGAACATTTATTCAGGGAAAGGGGAGATGATTGCATCATATGATTTGATTGAGATATATTATGAAGTTTTCTAGCCTACTATGGAATCATAGAAGCAAGGTAGCTTACATACTTGTAAATCATGTTATTTTCACTTCAGGTCTGGTAGAATTTGCAAATCATCAATCTTTTGGTGAAATTTGTCATAGAGCTTAATATGATGCATGATAGATGTTTGTGGAAGTTCCTGAAAAATAATTTGACCATACCATGTGGTATTCATTCTGTCAGATTTACTAAATTTTTGTGTTATTTATTTGCCATGTAAAAGCTTTTTCAGAGAATATTATTCTTACATGATTTGATTCATGGCAGTTATTTTCATTGATGATCAAGGGCTTGAAGATTAGATGATGGTTGAACAATTGTCACTAGTCTTCATAAAGGAAAGAGCTATTCTTCTGATAGAATAATATACAATAAAATGATAGGAGTATATGTAATAATATATTTTGGTAGAATATTCAGGTCGAATAATATACATGGTTTTGTTTGTTATTAGTGAGTATTTCATTGTCATAGACTATTATATAATGTTTTACTTTTTTAAGAATGTAATGAAAAGTTTGAAGTTGTATCCAAAAATTTTTTATTAGTCCGTGTTGGCATTCTCATAGAATATCATTCCAATAGAAATATGTATTCCGAAATTTCTAGAGAATACGATTCTAACAGAATGTCATTCTAACAGAATGAAATCAGGTTTAATTATAAAAATTACGTTATAATTAAAATTAAAGTAATTAAAAAAATTATAATTTTAAAATTAAGATAGTTAATTATCCCAAAAAATATGGAATTTTCCTTTTTTAAATTTATCTCAATTGTCTAAAATACCCTTAGAATGAAATTAGATGGTATTTTTAAATTATCTTTAATTTAATAATATGTATTAATCACTTTCTTAAAATAAGTAAAATGATTGTCCACATTTATGCATACAATAACACAATAATTACTTTGAATAGAATAACCTAAGCATATTATATATATATATATATATATATATATATATATATATATATATATATATATATATATATATATATATATATATATATATATATATATTGCCATTTTATCGAATAGTTTTTTACGGGGAAATAGTTACTTGATTTTATTATTAGTTTTTTTAAAAAAGCCAAGCTCAGCAAACTTTATTAAAAAGAATAAAAGAATACAAAAAAACAACAAAAACCAAACACAAACACCTACAAGTTCCGGCCTATCCAAATCATGTTACATACCATTTCCTAACCATAAAAAGAACCATTTTCTTTCCCCTAACAACCTTAGTGATCATAAAATTATTCTCCAGACTTATTAAATGTGGGAAAAAAATGTAACTTCACCCCATGTAATACCACAATCATAAACCAAAGCAGGGGTAAGAGATTTTATTATTAGTTATTAAGTAATAAAAATATTTATCATTTTTAAATAAAATATTTATGTTTAAACCTTATTTTTAAATTAATTAATTTATACACATGAATTTAATAATTTAAAATTTTCATTTTGCTTCAAATTGAATTTCTTAATAACTTTACTTAATACACGTCTTTAAATTTTTGACAAATATTAATGATTTATTTATACATAATTGATTTATATAAAAAAAAGCTTTGTAATTTATACATCTTAAGATTCAAGATATGATCAATATGTTTTATGATATAATATTTGTGTGTGTGTGTGTGTGTGTGTATATATATATATATATATATACTTTACCACTCTATAAATACCAAACACAACCAACATATTTATTCACACCAGTTTTTACATTTTATCACAAAAACCCATTTAACCACAATGTCATCATCATCATCTAGTTCTTCGGATTCGATGGAGCAAAAAGAATCAACGCCATTAATGTTTTTGACTGGTCGTTGGTATTCAACAACATCAATCTTGAAAAGCTACATGATGTACCGTTTCAAACAAATAGGGTAGCATCTAAGCATGGGTATTATCTTATTGATGGGATATATCCTACCTTATATGTTTTTGTGAAATCGTTCACATGTATGAACGATGAAAAAAACGTTTAACTAGGTACAAGAGTCACCTAGGAGGACGTGGAGCGAACACTTGGTGTACTTAAGAGGTCTTGACAAGTACTTCAAGTTTGGGCATGGTCATATAAAGTAAAAATTTTGCAATACATAATGTACGCGTGCATCATATTAAATAATATGATTCCAGAAGGTGAAGAATAAAGTGATATGCTGCTACGATGAAAACGAGGTTTTGTCAAATGTCGAATGAGTAGTTGGTACACAAGAATATAGGGTAATTAGAAAAGAAGTATAAGATTGCAACATTCATCACTCTCTTCATGTGGATTTGGTGGAGCATATTTACAGGTTCTAATATTGTCATTATGATTTGTTTGACGAATCAGATGAAGATTGAGATATGTTCGTCGAGGACTCGAGCGAGGATTTAAAGCCTGTCAACAGTCACTTGGCATCCATTCTGAGCGACACAAGCGCTCATGAATGCTGACTTTGTTGACCCAGATACGGATAACCAGCTTCCACAAGATCGTTTCCTATGAGCTTCCGAAGGGAGTACCACACTTACATTCATGTAGGCATGAACCTCACAGTAACTCACCCTGTACCCGCGTTCTGACCAATCTCTTACACCTCTCAATCATGATGGATCTTCACCAGCTCGAGTTCCAATACTCTTATGAACTTACTCTACAACTCCTTCTGACCCATTGTGCTGAAACCAACTCATCAATCTGGTTTTCGATCCTCTGAGTAAGATACTCTGTTCACTTAAAGGCCTACTCTAATGCTGGCTAACGACCAAAATCTAGCTCCACAAGATTTGTTTCTAATCATGACTCTCAGCATGCAAAATGTAATATGACAACTTCCAAATAAAATAACTATATCACTCATACAAATGCTTCCATTCTTAGATAACCAGGGGATAAAATTTGACACATGTCAACATAGGATCAAAAGCATAACGATTAAAGCATTAAAGAGAAGAATACGATATATACATATAGCGTCTTAGGGATCTGCTGCCTGTAACATCCATAAAATTTAAACTTTTAAAAACAACCATTTTCCTAAAGAAGTGTTTACAAAAACCGTTGTTCCCACACCATTATTTAAAAATCAGATTCTCTTCCAACATAGTTTTCAAAACATTCATATTATCAGATGTTCCTAGAAATCATAAGTCCAAAACGCGAGGATGTGTATGATCATGCATTCACCTTGTCATTATCCACTGAAGTACCTGAAACCATAAACCAAAACTGTAAGCACGAAGCTTAGTGAGTTCCCCATAAGTACCAGCACCTAAATAGATAAAATATACAAATAACAACATATATTGGGTCAACAACTAAAAGACTGGATTACCCCTTGAGCCCACAGTATGACTCGGGCTTGCCTGTCAGGCCCACAACTCATATTTTGCTTGCTCTTGAGCCCACATTATAAGTCTGGCTTGTCCTTTGGTCTACAACTTATGTTTGGCTTGCTCCCTAAGTCCTTGGACTAGAATACCAATGAGTAGCCCTCAGTATGAGTCTGACATACCACCCCGTCCTCAGCTCGTATCTGGAATGCCATTGAGACCTCAGTATGAGTCTGGTTTGCCCTACCCGACCCTCAGCTCATATCGAGAATGCTAATGAGTCCTCAGTATAAGTTTGGCATGCCCTCTCTAGCCCTTAACTCATATATGGCATAATCCAGGGTTTGTTGGCTACAACACAAAGCAGTACAAACTCAACCCAACCCACACAATATGTCGACAAATAATAGATAATATCATATATAGATAAACAGACAGTATCACACGTTGCCTTACAGATCTACCAGACTAGCATATCAAATCTAGCATGTATATCTATTCCATACTTAGTATATCAACAAATATCTAGTTATAAAACCAAGAGGACGGCCTTGGTGTCTTCGACTCGAAAGTACAAAGAGGAAAATTCACCTCGAATGCGAAAGCTCACTGAAAGAAATCCCTAGTTGTTGCCCTGTCAACTTCCCAAACTATCAATACCAACAACACACCCAATTAGAAATTTGTGTTCCAAGCTATAATCGAAAATGCTTACTTGGGTTAAAATGACCATTTTACCCTTGGCCCAACATGAACCAGAACTGAGGCCCAAATACAAAAGATCCACAAAGGCCCACTAATGCCCCAATTCTCCAAATTAGGCCCAATCCCATATGGGTCTTATCCTAAGCCCATAATTTTCTTATTTACAATTTTAATTACCTCGAGTACCCCTTAGAAGAACTTGGTCAAAGACAAGGTAAAAAATCAAGGTCAACGGCCTGAGTTGACCCAACTTGCCGAGTTGTCCATCAACTCGTTGTGTTCCTCTATCAATCCGCAAAGTTGGGGAAAAACGGAGCCAACTCACCTAGTTTATCCATAAACTCGCAGAGTTCACCAGAAACCCTCATCTTAATACATTAAGCACTGAATCCATAAAGACATGTCCCTAAAACATAGATCTGAATTCCTTGAGCTAGAAAACCATGTAAAGCTGCCAACTTTACATTCATGCATGTCTAAGTGAAGCTCTTAAGCTTAAAATGGACGTAATAATTGACTTAATTCATGCATGACACCAAAATCCTCATTGAGTTTGCCGCTTTAACCTCACGGGTACTAAAACCAACTCATATATAAAAGAACAACCCCTTAAATAACTTCACTCCATCATCATCCCCAAAAAGAGGCCAAAAAAAAACCAAAATGAAGAGATCTAATCATCTAAAAATCAAGGTATGAACTTGATACTTTAAAGTGACTGCATGAAATGGAGGCATTCTGGATCCAAGACTTCCTTCTCCAAGCTAGAAACTTCAAGATCTTCAAACTCCTTCAAATAGACACCGAACTTCCTTCCAAGGTGCAAAAACTTGGCAATGGAGGATACAACTCGTTTTAGGGTTTTGATAACAATGGAGGCCAATAAGGAGGCCAGAGAAAGGACTTAAGGCCTTTAAATAGGGTGCAAGACCCTAAAAATTAGGGTTTCCTTCCCAGTTTCAAACTCGCCAAGTTGAGGCATGTCAACTCGTCGAATTGGTTCATGAAACCATCTCGATTCTTCCATCTTGAACACGTCGAGTTGATCCCTCCAACTCATCGAGTTCACTTTGAAATAGGTTCATTCTTAACAATTTCTCTTCAAGATTGTGGGTGTTACAACTCTCCCCCACTTAAATTAGATTTCGTCCTTGAAATTCATCCTTACTAACACTTAGATCATATCAGCATCCTGAGGAATGCTACCATAAATTTTGCACATAAAACGACCTTCCCAAAACAATCAAACCCAAATAGAAACCGCCAACCTGAAGAAAAACAACTCATAATCCAATGCAAAGACCCAAATTTATATATCCGAACTTGGGTATCAAATCGGTCTAACTCCCTGATAGACCTCCTAACTTAAACGGTTGCTAAAACCATGACACTTATCCATCGAACAATCTAGTCAACCTTTGATGATAACAATTCCATAAACACATAAGAGATACAAAATACACACTTCCTCGACTGTTGGGCCTATACATTGTTGTTAAGAGACCGAAACCACATCACTTTCCCTTCATTCACAAGATGGATCCATCCTGGATCATAGACACAGAAGCTAAATTTTGAACCCTCCAACTGATGCCTTTGACATATAGATTTCTTAACCCCCTCCGCTCTGGATACATACCTTGCACAGACCCACTCGCGATTCGTAACATGAGTTTCCACCAAAATCCTGCTCAAAAATGGCTACCCATGAAACCTCCTCACGGAACCTCCCCTAAAATTGATGAATATCCATTTGAATCTACCCCCAGTCCCTAATGGGGCACTACCAGAATCATCAAGAATGATACTCAAAACACATAGATCATGAACTTAACCAAAAATCTTAACAACCCTTGACTCTTTGTTATCCCATTACCAATCACTACTTCGACAAGAAACGACGATCAAACCATGAACTTCTATGATACATCCAACCCTTACCGGCTGCGGTGCACCCCTACCTGGGCATCCACTCTATACAGTCACCAAGAACTTTATGACTTATGATAGGGGTGTTCGTTTGGATGGATCAGTTTGATCCAATCCAATCAAGTAAATCCAAATTGATTTCGGTTTTCAAAACATGGATCTGAATTGTCCAAACTAAATTCAAATCCAATCCGATCCGATCCAATTACAATTCGGTTGGATCGGTTTTTATAATTCAATTTTCAAAAACCAAAACATTTTAAAACGATATATAATTATAATATTACCCAACTTTACACAAGAAGCAAAAACAAATAATTTAGTTGTGATTTGAAATTTATAAACAACTAATAAGAAGATATATTATAGTTAACTATTTTATAGATACAAAACTTTCGAGAGAAAATGCATATTAATGTTTTTTTATCGGGTGAAACATTTTGAATCTATTTGAAAAAATAAATTTCAAAATTAATAAATAACTATAGATATATATTATAAATAAATAAATAGTAAATGTTTATTCGGTTTTTTGGGCTATTCGGTTCTTATTTTATAAACCAAAACCAATCCAAAATCCAAAATAATAATTCGGTTTTGTTGAAAACCAATCCAAATATCTGAACCAAATTATCCAATCCAAATTGTCCAATTGGATAATTCGGTTTTATCCAAACAGTGAACAACCCTAAACTTATGACTGCATAAGCAGTTTCCAACTTGAGAATCACAAATCCAATAATAGCTTGCGAACAACTGGATTTATAATCCATACATCCCGCATAGACTTTCTGATACCAAACTGATACTCCACACAACCCTTACTGCTCCCTGTATTTAACCAACAGAGTTATGGGTCTTCCGATCTCTCATCAACGCGTCAATAGTGAGAGTATCACAAACAGAAGAAATGAATAATCATTTCCATTAGCCCCACAACCTATGACTAGAATATCCCTACCAAGTCCTCAGCATAGGTTTGGATTGCCTCCGAACCCACAACATGAGTCCTGAATGCCGTCCTCGGCCCTCAGCCCATGATTGTAATGCTTCCAATCTCATATCGACCTTGTCGGCATTACATCGTTTTCCCAAAACTCCAGGCCAAAAGATATCACCTCCTTCCATTGCCTTGATGGGACCTAATCAACTCCCCACACAACACCGAATGAGCACAATAATGATGTAACCCTACCACACACGATTCACTTTATAGAACAAGCTGATACCCGAGAAAATCTTATGAACCCATGGTCGCACACGACCTGAGGATAGGATGATGGTTGAACTCTTTATTCAATTCGCAGACTATAACCCCGATCGAACCATGCATATAAGTCGAACCAGAACCCAATGCTACCTTGCACAACCCAGGGATACACACAAAGAATTACTGCCATGCACATTCTTAGGGAACCCTTAACCTCATGATTGGTCGCAACAAGATACCATACTTGATTGAGGTTGAACAGATCCTACCAACACGAAACTAGCTCGAGAAGACTTCTAAGGCGATTTCGAAGATTGCCAAAACTTGAGTCTGCTACAAATCAGAATTCCACTCCACCATTGAGGGTAAACATACCCAAGGACCAAGGGAACATAAACACACTTCACAGGAGGGTAGGTGACACATTTCTTGCTCTTAAATTGTCACCACTTGAATCCTTTGTAGAATTCCTGATGAAAGACGAACTCAATGACCAATAGCCTAGGACACCTTGCCACCTAAACCAGAGAACCACAAACCCAACTGGAGCTGAACATAACCGCTTATGGATAGGTTCACTGATCAACATCTACCCAACAAATCTGAAAGCAACAATCCGAACAGCAAAATGACAAAACCCTCAATGACTGATGCTCAACCTGAGAATCCCAACTCTACCCCACTTAGAACTCGAACCACCACCCATTGGTGGTGAAACCAAAACATAATCCAACCGGTCCAACCAGGTACAACCATAATTGACCATGGAATGAATAACATACGTAGAATAGTCCTCTAGATACAAATTGAATGAAACCCTAGAGAAACCTGAATTCCAACTGAAAACTTCTGAATTCCCAATAATAACCACTTACAAAGCATAGGAAACTACCGATTTACAATCCAAACATACACCCCCTTCTTGAAACCCAAATGACAATTTGACGCTTGGATTTCCCATCTCCCAAGGATACGGCCCTTGCTCGCATCACTAAGGTACTCAAGCCACACCAAACAACTTTCTTACACCGGCGCTGACATACTGTCACCAACCACTGCGACCAATAAACCTCAAGATGAGAATCCAACCTAGCTCGAGAGGTCACAAGACTGCCCACTCCTTCAAACTCAGAAATATGAAGGGAAAGATCCTTTCCACAACTAACAACAATCTAATCCGACAGTATGCCACTTAAATCCCAGATGCAATTTCCAATACAATCATATCAACCACTTCCTTCCCGTGTCTTGAGGCCCAAGGCACAACCTTCAATAAAACCCTAGAAACTTCCAACCAACATACTCATTTGGGTCTAAACCACTCAACCCACATCAATATCACCACAGGGCATGAACAAACACAAAAGCTATCCTCGCCTGAGCAACCTAAGCCAAACGATCAACATATATGGAACCACTGCCTCGAACCATGGTATCCAACCATGTTATCTTCTCTGACCAGTCCTTAGAATCCCCGATATCTTCCTTGAATCGAGTATGGATCATATGCTTCTAGTAGTAGGGGCCCAATACTACCTACCACACCTATCCATGCTTTCCTCAAGAATTATCTCAGGTCCTTTAAGACCTAGTCACAAAATACCCCTAAAACCTGCCCACAGAGGAATTACTACACTAAAATACTCCCTAGGCTATCCTAGGGTTCCACACTTCTCTACCATAAGCTGCTGAAGAGCTCCTCACAGATATTCCATGAACACAATCACATGCAACAAAGACCATATAATCCTTCGAGTAACAGACTCATCCCTATAGCGGTTGGACTCAGACAAGAGTTGTGCAGCAGGTTCAAACCCGTCACTCTGAGATTATCCAACCTTTTTCACATGTAACTTGGCATATTCACTTAATGGCTAACTGACATCACTCATGAGTTCCACAAAGCACAAAGCAAACAGTATTCGTGCAGAGGAGCCGACTGGTACTAAAATGCATCAAAATCTAACAAATCCTCCTATGAAGTCCTCGATCTCAGACTCCCGGCATCTCGAGCGCACCTGCGTCTTGCCATCACTCTCTGAAGAGTGGTTAATCCTTCCTCACGCCGACCTGCTAACCACCGCACCCACTCATAACACTTCCACCAACCCTGCAACACTCGTGTATGCTACCCATACATAACACTAGATCTTATAGACAGTCGAATACCTGATCCTACCATAAGCCCTTCATCAAACAAGAACAGGAAATAAGGTCAAACCAAACATTCTCAAGCTATAGGATCTTATTTATGTACAACTCTGATGCATACCCTAGGCTATCAGGCATCATATAATCAGGCAATTCTATCATGGAATTCCTGAAGATCCCTAGCTTATCACTAGCATGTTGTTCTAACATATCACAATATCAAAGAACAGTGTGGTAATTTGGGGTCAACTTACTGGCTCTGGCTGATGATACAAATCGCATCCCTTCTTTATTATTTTGAAAACAATTTTTGAGACATCATTTTTAAAACCTTTACCTTGAAAATCATAAAAAAAAATTCATTTTTCCTTAGTTTGAGATTGGATTCACACGACTGATCCTCTAGTTCACTCAAACCAAGGCTCTGATACCAACTTATAAAATCCATAAAAATTCATAAAATTTAAACTTTTCCAAACAACCCTTTTTCTAAAGAAGTGTTTACAAAAACTGTTGTTCCCAAACATTATTTAAAAATCAGAATCTCTTCCAACATAGTTTTCAAGACATTCACATTATTATAATTTCCCAGAAATCATAAGTCCAAAATGCGAGGATGTGTATGGTCATGCCTTCACCTTGTCACGATCCACTAAAGTACCTGAAACCATAAACCAAAACTGTAAGCATGAAGCTTAGTGAGTTCCCCCAAAGTACCAACACCCAAACAGATAACATATACAAAGATATATTAGGTCCACAGCTAAATGGCTGGATTATCCCTTGAGCCCATAGTATGAGTCTGACTTGCCTATCAGGCCCAGAACTCATATATGGCTTGCTCTCGAGCCCACATCATAAGTCTGGCTTACCCTCGCGCCCACAGCTTATGTCTGGCTTTCTCCCTCAATCCTTGGACTGGAATCCCATTAATTAGCCCTCAATATGAGTCTAACATACCACCGGGTCCTCGGATCGTATCTGGAATGTCACTGAGCCCTCAGTATGAGTCTGGTTTGCCCTACCTGGCTCTCAGCTCATATCTAGAATGCTAATGAGTCCTCAGTATGAGTCTGGCATGCCCTCCTTGGACCTCAACTCATATATGGCATACTCTAAGGTTTTTTTGCTATAGCACAAAGCAGCACAACCTCAACCCTACCCACACAATATGTCGACATATAATAGATAATATTATATACAGATAAACAGACAATATCGTAGGTAGTCCTACAGATCTACCAGAATAGCATATTAAATCTAGAATGCATATCTATTCCATACTCAGTATATCAACAAATATCTAGTTATCAAACCAATGGGCCAGCCTTGGTGCCTGTGACAACCCGAAATTTCCATTCTGAACAAACCATATCAAGTCGATAGAAGTTAGAACAGTTACAGTGAACTTCCAAACTTTTGGGTATAAGTTGAACAGTTTTCATGATTTACACTTAAAGAGATATCAGGAGAGTGGATGCACTAGGGTTTTGTGCAACACTATTATTCTAAAACTCTATGATATTAGAGTTCATTCCGGGAATAAAATATTTTATGCCAAAAATCTCAGGACTATATACAGAAATCTGAACCATATTCATTCATTAGTTTCATTTCCAACTAGAGAAAAGCCGAATTCTCTCTCACGGATCTTCGGGTTTTTATCCCAAATCGTGAGTACTTCTATCTAGTTATATTATATAGCGTAGATTGTGTTTTATAAAATCAAAATCGGATCAAAACCCCAAGATTTGGGAGTTTACCGCCCAAGAACACTTGGAGAGTAAACTCCTTTATAAGGGCCAAAGTGTGCCCAATGTCCCTCAAAGTCTTGGAAATGAACTTAGAAGTTACCATTACAATGTTTAGACCACAAAACAATTAAGAATCAAGGGTGAAAGTGAGTTCACGGCCAAGGAAGTTCTTGGGCCGTGAACTCCATTTTTATGTGCCAAAATGCCCTAAAAGCCTTCTTTAAGCCAAGAGACTAATTTAGACATGTACCATAATGTTTTTATAACCTATAAAACATAAGGAAACACAAGGATAAAGGATTTTACAGCCAAAACAAGTTCTTGGGCCGTAAACCCCTATAAATGGGACAAATGACACCCTAACTCCTTCCTTATGCCTAGAACCCAACATAGATCATATCCTTGAAGTGTTAGGAACCTCAAAACATCAAATAGTACTCCTTACCATGAGTTTACAGCCGTAAACTCATGGGGGAGTGGTCCCAGGGCCGTGAACATCAAGCAAGGCCATTTTAAGGCCATAAACCCACCCAAACACTTGTTTAAGCCTAGAAGCACTTCACCACTTGAGTTGTAATAATGTTAAATTTCATTTAGGGGCCCTATAGAGAGTTTAAGGCCAGGAGTTTACTCCCCTGGGCCGTAAACTCCAACACACTTGGTCTATTGACCATAAACTTCCATATGAGGTCTTGCACTCATTTGTTGCAACCCATTAGCCTCCTAGCACTTGACCAAAGTGTTTTCCTCATATTTGGATGTTTATACATGTTTAATTAGTGTTATAATCACTAATTTTTTATATACATATGTCTTCATATGTAATTAGGACCATTGTGTGTGTCTAAAGTCTTCACTTGACACCTAGCAGTCCTACCTCTTCAGTTCATCCGTATCACCCACAACAGGTGAGTTCATACCCCTTGATCAATGTTTTAAATGATTTTAAATGCTTTAATGGGGGGGGGGGGATATAGGTAGAAAACAACATGTTATTAAATCAATCATATGTGTTTATAACTGTGTTTTCATTCAGTAGATTTCACATATTACAAAATGTGATGCATGAAATGGTTTTATATCTTAAATATACCTTGATAGCAAAAGTATTACGTTTGAAATGTTTATTAAAATGACATCAAGTCATTGTTAATTATTGTTCAAAACTCTTAGATGTCTTACAAAACCATTTTTACCTTTTTGAACAAAACTATATCTATACACTTATGTTCTTTTATATGTATTGATGTTATAGTTTTCATCCTTCATTCAGTTTCCCACACTCTTGTGTACCAAGGGTGTATAAGCCTGTTTGGACAATCAATTACCTTCCAGTTAACTATTATAGGGATAGTTAGGAGATACATAACATTATTCCTATTACAAGGAATTACATCAGAGTCAATGCATTTATGAGTCTATATAATACATTACATGAATGCCTTACATGAAAACATTACATGAGTACCTTACATGAACACATTACATGAGTACCTTACATGAAAACATTACATGAGTACCTTACATGAACACATTACATGAGTACCTTACATGAATACATTACTTAAGTACCTTACATGAATACATTACATGAGTACCTTTACGTAGATACATCTTCATGTATACATTTACATGGATACTTGTACCTCGATTTACTAGGATGATTTATTAGTACCTTCTATGTAAATTGTCCTGCCTATCCCAGTTCAACAGGATATCTAGACGGGACTAACCATTCCGAATCCCAGTTGTTAGCACCAGTGGTTGATGAACATCTACGGATGCCTACGGTTATTACTTATACTAGGAGTACCTTTACGGGATTAACCATTCCTTGGGCCTACTGTTCGCTACAGAGGTTGATGAGCATTTACGGATGCCTACGGTTAATACTTATATTAGGAGTACCTTTACGGGACTAACCCTTCCTCCCCCCTGCTGCAGCTACAGAGGAAAATTGAATAATCTACGGATGTTCAAAGGTTATACATTTCTCTTTTCGCGATGTCATTTTAATCCTAATACAAAAGGATAACAATTACATTAGTACATTTTCCTATTACTTTATTTTGTGATACATTTGCATAAACAATGAGTTAGACTATATATTGTTAATAGTAGTCTCAAAAGGAAAAATTATCATTTTCATAGCAAAACATTCGGGTCTTGGTAGAAGACTACATTTCATACTAGTAGGAAATAAGGGATTTTCTAGGGTTTTCATACTTATATCAACTGTTTCATTCAAAGATTTACATAGCATGCATAACAGCTTTCCAAAACAAGACAATGACATTTAAATACTTATGAATTCACCAGCTTTAGGCTGATACTCGCTTTCAAAATAACTTGTATTCTCAGGTCACCGGTTAGACAGGTACGATGGCCAGGTTTTGAGAAGACGCAGCACAGGCAAGACTCGTCTTATTTTGATTATTCATTTTATTGTTGTAGATTATGAAAGAACACACATGTATTAAAACTTTACTTTTAATGCAATGGATGATGTTGTTGCTTGTTTACTACTTTACACTGTTATAATACTTCACATGACGTCCTCCATCCCGGAACGTTTCTGCTGTTCTTGGTTTTGGGGTGTGACAGTGCCTTCGACCTGAAAGTACAGCAAGGAAAACTTACATTGAATGTAGAAGCTTACTGAAAGAAATCCCTAGTTGCTGCCCTGCCGTCTTCCCGAACTATCAATACCAACAACACACCTAATTAGCAATTTGGGTTCCAAGCTATAATCCAAAATCCTTACTTGGGGTCAAATGACTATTTTACCCCTGACCCAACATGAACCAAAATTGAGGCCCAAATCCAAAAGATCCACAAATGCCTACTAATGGCACACATTTCAGAATTGGGCCCAATCCCATATGGGTATTATCCTAAGCCTATAACTTTCTTAATTACAATTCTGATTACCTCAAGTACCCCTTAGAACAACTTGGTCAAAGACGTGGTCAAAAGTCAAGGTCAACGGCCTAAGTTTACCCAAACTATCGAGTTATCCATCAACTCGCCGAGTTCCTCTATCAATCTGCAAAGTCGGGGACAAATCGAGCCAACTTGCCGAGTTTATCCATAAACTCGACAAGTTCGCTAGAAACCCTCATCTTAATACATTAAGCACTTAATCCATAAGGACATGGCCCCAAAACATACATCTGACTTCCTTAAGTTGGAAAACCACGTAAAGTTGCCAACTTTACATTCATGCATGTTTAAATGAAGCTCTTAAGCTTAAAATGGACTTAATAATTGACTTAATGCATGCATGACACAAAAATCCTCATAAAGTTTGCACCTTTAAACTAAAGGGTACCAAAACCAACTCAGATCTCAAAGAATAACCCCTTAAATGACTTCACTCCATCATCATCCCCCAAAAGAGGCCAAGACACAACAAAACCCAAAATGAGGAGATCTAATCATTTAAAAATCAAGGAATGAACTTGATAACTTAAAGTGACTGGAAGAAATGGAGGGATTATAGCTGCAAGACTTCCTTTTCCAAGCTAGAAACTTCAAGATCTTCTCATTCCTTCACAATGCACAAAATGGACACCAAACTTCCTTTGAAGGCTCAAAAACTTGATAATGAAGGCTACAACTCATTTTTGGGTTTTGATAACAATGGAAGCGGATAAGAAGGCCATAAAAATGACTTAAGGCCTTTAAATAAAGTGCAAGTCCCTAAAAATTAGGGTTTCCTTCCCAACTGTCAACTCACCGAGTTGAGGCATCTCAACTCATCGAGTTGGTTCATTAAACCCTCATGATTCTTTCATCTTGAACACGTCAAGTTGGTCCCTCCAATTCACTGAGTTCACCTTGAAATAGGTTCATTCTCAACAATTTATCTTCAATATTTATGGTCTTACACTCCCCCTTCGCGTAGAAGCACTTGCCATGGAACCTAAGCTGCTCCAACCACTAAACGTGGACAATTTGCCCTAAGGTGACCAGGATAATGACAACGATGACATAATTCTACCTCCATGGTCCACTCTTGGCAAAGGTCGCCCTTCCATCCTCACCTTCCGCTTTTGTACTTGTCGTGCACATGCTCATGGGTTCCTTCACCCTTGGCTTAAAAGTCGTGGCCCCTCGGGCCTCTAGCACTAGGCACGACGACATCAGACTGCTTAGATGTTGCTAGCAGAGTCAGATCGTGAGTCTGCTTTCTTTTCCCCATATGTCCCTCCAAGCCAAGCTCCCGCTCCTAAGTCACCTCAACCATCCTACCAATTTCCTTAATGGCCGGGATCTGATCCTCGAACTTGGCGACCAACCTATCAGTGACAAGACCAATAATCCCTGGTAACTCCTCGTGTAAAGCTTGTGAAATCTCTGTGCCAATCCAATCATAGATTCAACCCCTCTGAATAGATGATGCATAACCCACCTTAGATCCCTCATGACAAGAACTAGTTGTAGGATTCTTCTCCCCATAAAATTTTAAGGCTCCACAAGCCTTGAGCTCCTGATGAGCCTCCAACTATCTTGCTGCAATCTCGGCCCAAAAAGCCCCGTGTCGCTCATCCAAGAACTACATATTCCTAGTACAATAAGCATCCTGATGCTCCTACATAATCTCCATGATCCCCTCTTTGATCATACCAAAGATCACCGGAGTTTGCTGCAACATACCGCAGGTGATCTATGACAAGATAAACTCCTGCATCCTCTTATCTAGCTGGTCAGTGCCAACACCTGAGCCTGAGCCATATCCTCCTCCACGAGTACTTATCACCATACTAAAAAGCAACCATACAATAATTAGAACATACCCAAAAATCCTCAATCCATAGGCTTCCTAGATTTTTCATGACTCTCCTTAATTCGAATATGGATCTTATGCTTTCAGTAGTACTAGCCCAATACTACCTTCCACACCTATCCATACTTTCCTCAAGAATTATCATGAATCCTTAAGTTCACCTTCTCAAACTGGTACTCCAAGTACTAGCTAAACAACGCATCTAAGCCCACTAAGGCACTCCCTAGGCTTTCCTATGTTCCCGATCTCACTCTGCCATCAACTACTGAAAAACTCCTAATAATGTCAGTTAACCACTTTATGAATATAATCACATGCAATAAAGCTTAGATAATCCTTCGAGTAAAAGACTTAACCCTATAATGGTTAGACTCAAATAAGAGTTGAGCAATAGAGTCAAATCCATCACTCTGAGATTATTTAACCCTTGCAACATGTGACTTGACGTATTCACTTAATAGTTAACTCATATCACTATGAGTTCCACAAATCATAAAGCAAGCAACATTCGTGCAGTAACACTCCAAGCCGTAGGAAAAAAAAAAAGAACAACCAAAGCTCACTTACTACAACCCATGCTGGTAACTTCCACTCTTACTTCTGGTTTCCTTATGCATGCAAATTATACACAATACAAGATCAAATAGAGTGTCGAATAAAAGACTCTACCCTAGGACCACAACAAAATGAGTAACAGGAAATATGGCCAAATTAGTCATTCTAAGGCTATATGATCCTAACCATATACAATTTTTAAAGCATACACTTAGCAATTATTGTTAAGAATACATATTCCTAATCTAGCATAGCATCAAATACTTCCTAGGCTACAAGGCATCACATATCAGGCCAATCTATCATGCAATTCCTAAAAGTATCCCTAGCCTTATCCTAGCATGCAAACATTCATATCATATAACATATCAACATGTATGGCTATTATGGGAATCACTTACTTGAGCTCGGCTGAATGCACACATCACACCCCTTTCTTCTTTAAAATCTTTTTAGAAAATTCCTTTCTTTTCAAACCAAGGCTCTGATACCAAATTGTAACGTTCCAAAAATTCATAGTAAAATTTTCATTTTTAAAACAATAATTTATACAAACGAGTTGTTCCAAAACCGATCAAAGTAATTATATTATTTAAACATAAGAGTAATATCATAAATTGTCAATGCGGAAAACGTTGGGGGCCGTTGTGTTGGATTAAGGTGTCTAAGCCAATAACTAAATTGTTATATTCTTGAATTAGAAGCAAAGTCCTTTTTGTGTTGCCCTCAAAACTAGTAATTGATTAGAATGACACTTGGAGATAAAGGATGATTTGTTAGTTTATTGTACGAATAATAAACTAACTGGAAATTGAAATATATGTTTTATTAATATATTATATGATTAATATATTAATTGGAAATAGTAATGATTAATTGATTAATTAAAATTAATTTGGATTTAATTCTAGGATTAATTAGAATTAATTATTCAAGGACTCTTTGGTTTCCATGGGAGTTTCCTTAAGCAAGTATAAATAGGACACCATGGGTGCCTATTTTGGTATACCTTTTATTGCTTTCATAGAACGAGAATTTCACTCAAGCCTCCTCTCTCCTCAAGTCTTATTCCTACTAGGGTTTTGGGTACAAACCATTAGAGGCATCCATTCCTTTGGTGCTAGCTTTCCAAGATCTAGAAGAATGATTCTAATTTGATTATTTACAATAATAATCAAAAGGTTTGTAGCCCTAATTTTGTATGGATTTTGATTTAATATACTCTCTCCTATGGTTTCTTGATATTCACAGTTAGTTGTTATCAATAAAGAAAACATAGATCCATTCTAGGTTGCAGGTGAACTTAAGGGTTTAAGTGTTTTTCTGTTACATACATGTAATTTTGTTTATAACCTAGAAAACCCATTATTTTGTGTAGTCACGCCGGACCCTTCCTTTTCGTACTGGAAGTACCTGAAATCGTAAACATAAAACCATAAGTGCAAAGCTTAGTGAGTTCCCCCATAATACCACATACCATACATACAATCAGCCTTTCCTGACAACCATCGGGCCCTGCTTGGAATAGATATGTCAGTAACATGCGATGGGCCCCACCCAACATACTCATCAGGCCCTGCCTGGCATCAGGCCCCGCCAGGTATTCATACATAAACATACAATTCATGCAAGTGTTACAAAGAAAGCTAGCATACTATAACATAACCCACTGGGATAGCATTGGTGACTTCGACCCGTAAGTACTTGTGACAACTAGCATACTATAACACACTCATCAGGCCCTGCCCAGTATACATACTATACATAACATACATGCAAGAGTCACAAAGACAACTAGCATAACATATCCTAGTGGGCTGGTATTGGTGCTTTTGACCCACGGTTATAGTGAGGAGACTCACTCGAATCCCAAATTTGACTACAACTAACTGCTCTCCTACCAAAAGATAGGAGCTCGACACTTCCTATCAATCTACACAAGGTAAACCCTAAGTCTACCTATTCGGATTACTACAAGCCCAAACATGCCAACATAGAAGAATAATGAGGTTTCATTTTCTAAAACCAATTTGTGATAGAAGGGATTACCCATTGCCTTTTATGCTAGCCTCTAGTTTCTTATTTTACAAATTTCGGATTGGGTTTGACCCCAACAATCCTCCCCTCAAACCCAAGTTCCACTCTTGGCCTCCCTTCAACGACTGTTCATTAGATCCAATCCTTTTTCATATCGTTGATACTCTTGTGACACACTCACCTGACCTGGGTCATTAAGAAGACTGTTGATACAAGGCTTCAGGATCAACTTCCTTGGATTGGGAATCTTTGAGGATTGCGCCACCTACTCTGACCACTTCTTCTGGGCTACGACCGTAGCTATGATACCACTTGTTAGGATTGTTACTAGCCCAACCATACCCAACAAAGAAGAACAATGGGGTTCCATTTTCTAAAACCAATTGGTGATACAAGGTATTACCATTGACTTATATGCTAGCATATAGTTTCTCTTTAAACTGATGTGGCATTGGGTTTGTATCCCAACAATCCTGCCCTCAAACCCAAGTTCTGCCCTTGTCCTCCCCTATAATGATTGTTCATCAGATCCAATCCTCTTTCATACCGTTGATACTGTAACGCCCGTGTTTCTGGGCTAAAAGCATTAATAATGTTGTAATAGTCTAGGTCAACCTTTGTAACTCATTTTGAAGTAATAAAGAGGAATTATGTGAATATCATGTGAATTATATGCTTATTTGCCTAATTATTATGATTTAATTAATTAATAATGAAAATAAGCATTGAAATTAAATATTATAAAAAGCCGATATCTTTTAAGAAAGTTGTAGTGGCCGAAACAAGGATTCCGGGGATATAAAGAACGCCGAAATCCGAGTTATAATGAAGAAGTTATGACCTGTCGAAGTTTCGCGACGGAACCGGCACGACACCGAGAAGCGTAAAAAAAATGAATTTACGATAAAGTGATTTTTAGCCTTAACAATCTAAACAAAATTCATAGTATTCGTTAAGCCGAGAATTTTGATAAAAAGAACGCCCAAATATGACTTCGTATGAGGAAGTTATGATTTTTCTAAGTTTTAGCTTAACAGTAGACAACTAAATACTCGAATTTAAGATTGAACGATATTTAGCCGACACAACCTAAACGAGAATCGAAGGTCTCGTCAATAGTAGTACAACGGTAAAAAGACTGACGAAAACGGACGTCGGATGAATAAGTTATGAATTTTTAATGGATTTTCCTGTCCCGGTCTGTTAAAAATAATAATATTAAAATTAAAGTCAAAATTAGCCAACAAAGTCAAAACGAAAGTTTTAGAATATATTTCCACCTACACTTGCATATAAGGAACGTAAAAAACGGAGTTCGTATGCGAAAGTTATGAATTTTAGAAGTTTTGGGTGCAATTTTCGAAAAATTCGCATGAATAGGAGTCGGCCACGTCACCCTTCTCGCAAAACCGTCTCGTGGCCGAAGCTGCTGCGTCACCGAGTCGTGGCCAAGTCCGGATCCGACGGGTGTTCGCTACCTGTCTCGGTCTCGCATGGCTGGCCTCCGTGTCTCGCCTTCGCAGCGCCACCTGCCCTCGTTGCTGCCACGCGCTTCGCCCCTTCGCTGCCACGTCTCCCCTCCCTGTCCGAGCCTTGCAGCCACTACGTGGAGTCTTCTCAACCGGTCAGCCCTCGGTCTCGCACCCTATAAATAGGGGGGTTGCGAGATCTCCCGGGTACTTTTGGAAAATTGACATTTTCACCCCTAAACTTATATTTTGACTATTTTGACTTCCCCCGAAGCCCCGATATCATTTTTAAAGCCCGAAATACGTCCCAAAGTGCCCGAAGACCCGGAAAATTTTATCTTTTCGGTTTTGAAGCTCCAACCATCGCAGAGCCTGGTTTCTCAATAAAACTCCCGGTTTTATCAGAAACGATCATTTTAGGGAACGGATTGCTGCCTGATTATCATCAAATCAAGTAAGTGTATAGTCACTTTCATCTTACACATAGATATGAAGTATTTTCTATAAAATACGTGCTACGTGTAATTATATTGATTGCTTAATTGAGATTACTGATGAATACAATGTTTTATACAAGTTATAAACTGTATATGCATTTTATCTACAAATATGTTGGGTAAAACATGGGTAAACGAAATAGTTGATGTGTGTTAAAATGATGAGAGGCCTCGATGTTGTTGTTGTTCCAGTCATCTAGCGGAGTATGGATGATGACCACAGACTCTTCTAGACAGTCTAGTGGAACGCTAGCAGACTCGTAACCTATAGGTGTTTGTGGACTTGATGTTCACCGGTGTACTCCATCCTCCTCATGGTTGCCTTACGGACATATATGGCTGAGGAATCCCCTTAGCAGTAAAGTCCATCCCGATGATAAAATCCTTAGACTAGGTCCCTTGTACAGGTGCTTAGGGACGTAACGTGAGGATAACGGGAATGGGTAATCAAGGTTATTGTTGGTTTGATAAAACTAATAAATTTATTGTTGATCGATGAAATTAATAAATTTATTATTATTTGTGGGTTGAAAACCCTATATGCTCACCAGGCTCCCAAGCTTGACCCACTCAGCTTTCTATTTTATAAGTAGTGGACCCAGAGCATAATTTGGATCATGATGAGGGATTTTTGGATTATAGGCCAGTAGTTGTAAATAACTGTTGTAAGGCTTATAATGTACTATTTATGCTCTTGATCTGTATCAAATATGACATCCCTAGTCTTTTTAATGAAATACATTTCTACGAAAATATTTTGATAAATCTTTATCATATTTTTATTTTGGGAACAAATTCCGCAACACTTTTATGTAAAATACTACTCTGATTTTCAAACAAGCATAAACAAAATCGGTCTTTTCTAGCCGTGAAATTGGGGATGTCATAGATACACTCGGGACACACTCATCTGACCTGGGGCCATCAAGAAGACTTTCGATAAAAGGCTTCAGGATCAACTTCGTTGGACCACGAGTTACTGGGGATTGCCCTACTTACACCAACCACATCATTCGGGTTGTAACTGTAGCTCTGATACCACTTGTTATCTTTGTTACTAGCCCAACCATGCCAATATAAAAGAACAATGAGGTTCCATTTTCTAAAACCAATTGGTGATAAAAGGGATTATCCATTACCTTATATGCTAGCATCTAATTTCTTAATTTACCAATGTGGGATTGGGTTTTTATGCCAACAATCCTGCCCTCAAACCCAAGTTCTACCCTTCGCCTCCCCTACAATGATTGTTCATCAGATCCATTCCTCTTTCATACCGTTGATACACTCGGGACACACTCATCTGACCTGGGGCCATCAAGAAGACTTTTGATACAAGGCTTCAGGATCAACTTCGTTGGACCACGAGTTACTGGGGATTTCCCTACTTACACCAACCACGTTATCCGGGCTGTAACCGTAGCTCTGATACCACTTGTTAGCTTTGTTACTAGCCCAACCATGCCAATATAGAAGAACAATGAGGTTCCATTTTCTAAAACCAATTGGTGATAAAAGGGATTATCCATTGCCTTATATGCTAGCATCTAATTTCTTATTTTACCAATGTAGGATTGGGTATGACCCCAACACTCCCTTCTAAAAATAGAATTTTGACAAAAAGTCAATGATCAAAGTCAAATTCAACAACCCAATGCCAACTAATCCATCCTCACTTCGTGACCATCCCCTTGGACACATCATGAGAACTCACTTGGTCCGATTCTGACTCATCTCGACTCAACTCAGCCAACTCAGACTTGAAAAGTCACTTGTACGGACCTCACTTCGTAAGAATCCTTTCCTAACATCGCGAGCTCCAAGAAGCTCATCAAAAACAAGATCACTCACTCATCACGTCGTGAGACCCCCATGTCTCCAGTCGTAAGAACAGGCTGAAGCCAAAAGTCCAACTTTTAAGTCCTTAATCCATTAAGTCTTGAACTTTATCTTTCCAGAAGGTCTTATAACTCCGATCTATAACACACTGTAAAGTCGATGCTTTTAATACATTTATGTCCAATATATGTCTAGATCTCATTTGGGTCAAAAGTTGAAGAAAAGACATCCAACTTTCATGCTTGGCTTCTAAAACTCAACTATTCACTATATCTAAACACCATAACACTCTTAAGACCCTTATAACCCTCAAAGTTGCCAACTTTATGGTTTCCATTCATTCAAACTTGCATAACCAAGAAGAAAATTAGGACAAAACCTAGATATAGCCTCATATAACAATAAAGGTGGAAGCTTTGACACTTACAAAGGTCCAAAAACAATGTGAAGTGATGATGCTGATTCCTTGAAAGCTACTACAAATGATCTCCTTCCTCTTCTTTTCATTTTTTCTAATCAAGAAAGACTCTAAAATGACCAAGGATCAAGCAAGGGATGAAGGATAGGTTTTTCTAAGGTGAAAGAGGGTTTTGAGGCTGATAAGAAACCCTAAAATGAGTTTAGAGGTGCTTAAATATGAAGGAAACTCTAAAATATCATGGGATTGGGTTGCTTCAGTTTTCACATCATGAGTGCAGCCCCGCACAAACGTTTTTATCTTAGCCTACCTCACGTCTCAAACCTCTATTTTTCACATTGTGAGGGTCTTTTTCTTCCAAAATCCAACCTTCTAACTCCTTGAATCCCTAATTCGACTCATCCAGGAAAACGGGTGTTACAATGCCACATTGTGGCAGACACTTAAATGCGCGTTTCTTATCGGCTAATGTAACTTCGTGGGATGCAACATCCCCAAAATTTCATTATCCACAAAGACCTTTTATTTATGCGTATTTTAAATCTGAGTGATCTTTATAAATGCGGAAATTTTCCTATAAAAAGTATTTCCAAAGAAAATGCTTATCATTGATTATTAAACATGGGATGTCATAACTGATACAAAACATAAACACAAATGTAATCATTACAGGCCTTACATTAATTTATTATACGAATGGAATAAACTCCTCGAATCTCTCAGCGAACTGTACCTTCGTACCCTACCTGCAATACAAAGAAACTGAGTGGATCAGGCTTAGGAGCCTGGTGAGCACATAAGACTTTCAACCTACAATATTGTAATTATATATTTTTCACAATAAACAAATAATCCTTGATTACCCATTCCTTTTATTCTTACTCTCTAATCCGTAATTCTAGTCTTATGAGAATTACCCTAAAGTATCTCTATGAGTAGACAATACTACTTCGGGGATTCCATAGCAATGTGTGTCAATAAGGAAACCTTGATGGGGATAGAGTACCCAAACGAACAACTTTCTTTTTCCCTGAAAAGTATGATCATAAACACCTACAGGTGGCAAACCTGCTGGCGTTCCATCGAACTACCTAGAATAGTTAGTGATAGTCACCTATACTTTGTTAGATGAATGGTTCCGGTAATACACTGTGTGACCTCTCACCATTATTTTATTTTCCCCAAAACCCTTTTACTACCTAACCTATTATTTTATCTTTCCCAAAAACCCTTCATTAACCAATGAGAATATGATCAAGTAATTTTTATAAATAAAATCATATCATAATACAACACAAATAACAAGTACACACTTCATATCTATGTGTAAGCTGAAAGTAACTATGAACTTATTTGTTAAAAGTGGATGCCTCATAATTTGAGCAGTGTTTTGCCTTAGTACTTTGACTTTTCCCTTGACGTAACTTAGGTATGATTATTACTAAGTCTTGGTCTGATATTCCTTATGGCTACTGATAGTCTAGAATCCTCAACAATCCCAATGTCTACATTAAGATCTATAAAGTAAGGAATAACCAGGTAGGATCATTCTGAAGGTAGGGTCCATTTGGTATATAGAGTATATTGTTTGGAAATCCCACTTTAAATACCTCACAAGATCCAGCGTAGACATTATCCCCGTAAGTAGATCAATCCGTATAATTACTTGGAATCACTGATAAATCTTATTTATAGGTTCATAATAACAAATATGAACATAAATATAAGTTACACTTGTAATAATAAGTGTATTTTAACTTACAGAGATTTTAGTGAAAACCGGGAAATTGCATGGGTAGAATCCGGAGTTGAACACTTTTTCTCATCGGGCTCCTAAAGCTCCAGAATTTATACTAAAATATCCTAAAAACTACTAAAAATCATACATAAGAAATCAAAGAGGATTTGAGAGTGTTTGGAAGAATGTTGTGAGAAAATAGGCAAATTGCAACTGGTATTTGTAGGATCAGGGGCGTGCACCGCGCCTTACTGCTGACATTGATCCATTGGATGCTTACCACGCGTCGCCGTCTTTGTGGTGTACCCCATCAGATTCTAGAAGCCGCCATGTTTTGTCAAATTTTGGTGCCACGTGTCCAATTTTTGTGGTGCCACATCACCATGTATCGAGGGAGATTCCAGTTGTTGACAATGCCACGTGGCACACTCTGGTGCTGCCATGTCATTAGTACTATGTATTTCTTGTAGATCTTCAGACGACCATAACTTTCATATACTGTAACACCATAAATTTCAAGACAAAATTTTCATTTAAAATAATCATTTTATTCTTAGAAACGCTTGTTTAAAATCTCAATCATAGTCGAATTACAAAACATAACTCCATTTTCACTTGCATAGAAAACCAGGATCCTCCAAAAAATGACTCTTTCTCTGGTGTGTACAATCAAGCCGGTGCCGTCTCGTGATACTGAAAGAAACCTGAAAACATCACACAAAACACTGTAAGCACGAAGCTTAGTGAGTTCCCCAAAATACCACACATAACACATATTAGCCACTCGAGGCTCTAACTCTATGGGTCCGTGCACCCAAACTCTGTGAACCCTCAGGTTCTAACTCTAGGAACCTTCCGGTTCCAACTCTATAAACATGCACAGCATAAATCACATAGAAACAATGCAGTACAACACATCACGTACATATAGCATACAAATACTCTGATCACATAACTCTGGTTACCTACTCAAGGTAAAGTATAGTGAGAAGACTCACCTGGCAAGCAGAAAGCAGATATCCCCACACTTGAATCTCGAACCCGCCACCGCCTGACACGTAAGGCAAATACTCTCATGAATATAACTCTCAAGACTAGAATCAACCCTATCATGGCACCCTCTTAAGGGTAAAAAACTATTTTACCCCTCTCTTGGCCCAAAGGCCACATCGCTGACCAAGCCCTAAAAGTCAACGATCAACTCTTGGTCCAAGTCAAAGTCCTCCGTCAAAGTCAACCCTCCTGGTTGACCCTGCTCGCCGAGTCAACCCGTCGACTCATCGAGTCCCCGTGCTCAGAACTTCCCTAATCCGCGACTCAACTCGCCGAGTCCCACAACTCTGAGTCCACTCGCACACAACTCACCGAGTCATCCCTTGACTCACTGATTCTCGACTCAACCAGAAAATATTTGGGACTCTTCGACAAGACTCGTCGAGTCCAAGAACAGACTCGCCGAGTCTACGGCTATCTTCAACCTACTCGCCGAGTTGTTCATACAACTCGCCGAGTTCCAGGCCATCTTCATCCAACTCGTCGAGTCCACCCATGTGACTCGCCGAGTACCACCGGTCTGAATACATTCAGAAGCATTCCAGGCCATGCAACTGCTCCAAAGCATAAATCTAGTCTCCTACCACTCATCCATCACGTAAAGTGGAAAACTTTATGTGAATCCAAAGAGATCTAAGACGTTTGCACATTGGGCTAGGGTTTGGGACATGTAAGCTTCACTAAACACTCCAACACAAGGACTTTCATGCTCTCTGATTCTTCTCCCTTCCAGATCTGAGGTAGCAACCTCAGATCTAACCTCTAGACTTCCCATTTCATCCATAGACAAATTCTCACAAACCCCAAAATGAAGAAACAACAGAACAACAGCTCAATAACGAGATATTACCTCTAAGTGATGCCCCAACTCCAATGTAATTCGAATCCAAGCAAAGCCCCTTGCTCCAAGCCTTCAATCTCCCAAAATCCCTTTAACAATTACTTCTCCAAGCTCCAATCCACTCAACAATGGTGCTTCTCCGTGATTTAGGGTTTTCTGGGGCTCAAGGGGTGATAAAGAGGCTGGGAGGAAAACATAATGATCTTTATATAAGGCTCAACCCCGAGAATTAGGGTTTTCTCCACTCAGCGCCTACTCGCCGAGTCCATTACACTGACTCGCTGAGTCGGCCACTTAACACGCGACCAAGTCGCGACTCTACTCGCCGAGTCCGCACATGGACTCGCCGAGTCACTCTTTCCCAATTTACTCTTTTAGCCCTTCAACTCTACTCTTGATATTTCGGGATGTTACAATTCTCCCCCACTTAAATTAGGCTTCGCCCTTGAAGCCTACAGCAACTCAACTCTAGAAATACTCCCACAACGTGCCACCTGGCCTTAATCGGACCAGGTCTCACAAGGCATACCCATCGAAACTCGAACACACTTTCCCTTTCCTTACGGTGTCCTGACCACTGTCTCGAACCGGGCACCGGAGGTACCCTTTGATAACCATACTCAACGATCCGAGAATTACCCATGAAGCATCACTGCCCAAATCTCAACAATCACTCGACCCATAAGGGTTAGAAGCCATGAACCATCGGATCCCCGATCCGAATCCCATTCTATCCAATCCGTGATGACGGAAAGACCCACTGTTCAATCCCAGAGCAACTCCCATGAGTCCTCTTCTTGCAATCACGCACCCATGCCGCACCAACCTTCGCACTCTCGGGTTAGGAAAACCCGTCGCACTGATGATATCTCTAACATCCCCAGGAGAAACCACCACTACGCACACGACCCTTGATCAGAATCAAGCTGGGAGTCCCAGACTCCATCCCTACATCCATCTTGAGACTCTTGGCTCCACACCCGCGGAATCCCTTCCGTGTCCTCAGCAGACATCCCATCATGATGTCATTCCATACCACTATCACAGACACAATGTTCGACCACCATACTCCAAATCATCCATTCTCACTACAACTTCCACTTCCGTGAATCAACACTTTCCCCAGCAAATGAGGGTCCGACACTTCCTCCCATACAACAGCTCAAAGGGCGGCATACCAATGCACTAATGATGGCTGTTGATATAAGATAACTCAACCAAGGATAATTACGTGCCGCAACTCCCTCCAAAATCTAATACACATGCCCGAAGCATGTCTTTGAGCGTCTGAATCGTTCGCTCCCTCTGAGGTGTCCTCAGACATCATCATGATAAGCTCTAGCTCATCTCATATCCCTCTTCGAGACTGAGCACCAGGTCAGCTTTTGACTCCGCAGCTGAACCTCCAAAGGTCACCCATATCATGATCCAAATATCCCACTAACTTCCTCCCCGTGACCACTATCCCGGCCCCGTGACACGCAAGTCACGGAATTCTCTTTTGCTTATGCAAGAAAATGCAATCCAACCGAGGATCGTCTCCACTCTGATCTCTGGTTTCTGCTGCGCATATCCCTTGCGCATCTCACCACATTCCCCGATAGAGACGGGGACCCCAGTCTCGCCCCCGGTCCAACATCCAGGCTCCAAAAACTCAATACTAGGGCTATTCAAGCCCAAAACTCTTCCACATCATACACTGATCGGAGAACATTCCATCATCACACTCCCTTGCCATCTAGTGAGTACTACGGCTCCCCGCGGTATCGCAACACCCTCTGACTAGTGAGTACTACGGCTCCCCGCAGTATCACAACACCCTCTGACTAGTGAGTACTACGGCTCCCCGCAGTATCACAACACCCTCTGACTAGTGAGTACTACGGCTCCCCGCAATATCACAACACCCTCTAACTAGTGAGTACTACGGCTCCCCGCAGTATCACAACACCCTCTAACTAGTGAGTACTACGGCTCCCCGCAGTATCACAACACCCTCTAACTAGTGAGTACTACGGCTCCCCGCAGTATCACAACACCCTCTAACTAGTGAGTACTACGGATCCCCGCAGTATCACAACACCCTATGACTAGTGAGTACTACGGCCCCCCGCAGTATCACAACACCCTCTGACCCCACTAGCTCGTGCTCCACAGACTATCATAGGCGGCTACCCATACTCGTCTCGAATATTCATCACAGACTCTGGAGGCAATTGACATAACAGATGCCAGCCCTTACGAAGATCCACTCTCTCAAATAATCTCCCTGGATGCCCATACTCGAAGGGCTCTCACTAGATCCATAGATACCTAATATACCACAAGTCGTCTCAACTCAAGATTCATGAATAACTTCGAAATAAAGATATCAATACCCGAATACCTCGGAACACCCCCACCGAACATCACAAGATCCTGCCACAGCCACTGATCTCCTGCCCCAAGCACCATATAGATGCAATAATACATTCCCTCTGAACCCCATAACTAGATCTCCATTTTTTTCCAAGTTGCAACTTCGGTGTATCCAATTTCTCAATTGCAATACGAAGAAATGCAAACGTTACGAAATACGCTGATAATTCTCCGAAACCCTTTTTCCCGCCACTCAAAATCCAAGCAAAGGTACGCATACCGACCCGGGAGTTGGCTGCCCAATCATTCTCTATCTACTTGCCCCAACACGGACCAATACCAGATTCCTGACCAATAAACACCTGTCGTGGAGACATTCATCCTTCTCAAACAAGTACTTCCCGCATTAACTCACTCTGACCCCTTTCCTCGATCACCGACATCTTTGGTATCAGGATTTCTTACTGCATGTCTCTATACTCCACTTATAACTGCTCTTGACAAATCTCTGCTTTCTTACATATGGCACCCGGTTCTCCCCCACTTAGGGTTCGAACCCTCACCAAATAGCACACAACCAACCCATAACTATTTTCTCCAGCAAAATCGCACCTGCCCCCGGAAAGTGCTACACAACACCCGATAACCCCCCTTAAGGAAATGAATCGACCTCATATACTCTGAACCTCTAATGAACTCCTCAAGAACTTCTCGTCGCGTCTGCCTCTAGTCGTTCCAATTCTCGTACCAATCTAGTACCAAACAACTCAACTGCTCAATAACATCCCTGGCTCATAGACTAAACCATAAAATCATCGTACCCCTCACCTCAACTCATCAACCAACGCTCCAACACCGGGATCATCCTAAGAACATGGACCCACTCCCATATTTAACACCCCATGGATAGAAAACTCTCTGCACCACTAAACTCGACTGAACTCCCCACTGATACCACTACCGTACACCCGACTATACTCAAATAGGTGTAGCGTGGCCCTCGACTATCTCAGTCCAAACTGACTATCTGCTCATGATAAATCACTGCCTCGCGGCACACATGCTACCTGATACTCTGGTGGGAAATCATCATCGATGACGACCTGTAGGGTTTACCCCTAAACCCAAAACCAAAACATCATGCTTCTCATATTTTCACACGTACATAATCAGTACCTCCCAGGTCATAGGAGGTGACATCTCCTTTATCGACTGATCGCTCAACTCAGATCGAAATTCTCCCTTCTCACTGACTCCTTACTAAAATACTCTGAGGGAATCTCGATCTCCCTCTTAAGGGACGCCTCTTCGAACTTACTCATGACCGAATAACCGGAGAACCACCAACATCCTTCACTACGAACCATGGTACTCATTCCATGACATCTCTTCCCAATATGCCCCGGTGTATGGTACCCTAACAATAACATCACTCCCCAATCCGCTCCGATGTATGGTACCCGGACCATAATATCACTCCTCAATCCGCTCCGATGTATGGTACTCGAACCATAACATCACTCCTCCATCCGCTCCGATGTATGGTACCCGGACCATAACATCACTCCTCAATCTGCTCTGATGTATGGTACCCGAACCATAACATCACTCCTCAATCTGCTCTGATGTATGGTACCCGAACCATAACATCACTCCTCAATCTGCTCTGATGTATGTACTCGAACTATAACATCACTCCTCAATCTGCCCTGATGTATGGTACCCGAACCATAACATCACTCCTCAATCTGCTCTGATGTATGGTACTCAAACCATAACATCACTCCTCAATCTGCTCTGATGTATGGTACCCGAACCATAACATCACTCCTCAATCCACTCCTTAGAACCTTCAGAATACTCACTGTATCAAGTATGGGTCCTCTGCTTTCAGTAGTACGAGCCCATACTACCTGCCACATCTACCCATACTTTCCACACGGACCATCCCAGAGCTTCTAAGTAGCTGCTCGACCTGCCCTTTCACTAATCCCATCGCGCGTGCTCGCTCCCCAGTGAAATTCTCTACTCTGCAAGCGCAATCATCTGGCTAGGGTTACTCCCTAGGCTCTTCCGTTGTCCTCCCCCTTCTTTGCTATCAGCTGCTGAAGAGCTACTAATGATGCCAGCCATCTTCCTCCTGAATATCGTCATATTCACTTGGTAGCTGACTCCCATCATCGAGAGTTCCACAAAGCACAAAGCAAGCAGCATTCGAGCATCGAAGAATACATAGGACTCCCTCTCTATGATAACTCCACCTTCTCGGCTCATCCTCGAAAGTACCACCGAACTCTGTAACTCTACCCCTCATGGGTTCTAACTGGATACTCTCACTCATCACATACTCAAAAGCATAACACATATAACAACGAGTCCTAGGCTAAGGCATCACAAATCAGGCCACTCTAGTCCTAACATATGAAATACCTAGCCTGTCTCTGGCATGCAATAATATCTCATAAAGTGCATCATAAATATCTCATAACACAAAAATAAGGGTATTTGGGAAATCACCGTTCGGGCTCTGGCTGATTGTACACACTGCTCTTTCTTGCTTTCTCTTTGAACTCTTATTCATTTTTAGAAAATTATTTTCTTAAAACTTTTCTTACTTCCTCAGTTTGAGTCCAGATTTACCCGAAGGCGCATCCAAATCCCTCAAACCAAGGCTCTGATACCAACTTGTAACACCGTAAATTTCAAGACAAATTTTTCATTTAAAATAATCATTTTATTCTTAGAAACGCTTGTTTAAAATCTCAATCATAGTCGAATTACAAAACATAACTCCATTTTCACTTGCATAGAAAACCAGGATCCTCCAAAAAAATGACTCTTTCTCTGGTGTGTACAATCAAGCCGGTGTCGTCTCGTGATACTGAAAGAAACCTGAAAACATCACACAAAACACTGTAAGCACGAAGCTTAGTGAGTTCCCCAAAATACCACACATAACACATATTAGCCACTCGAGGCTCTAACTCTATGGGTCCGTGCACCCAAACTCTGTGAACCCTCAGGTTCTAACTCTAGGAACCTTCCGGTTCCAACTCTATAAACATGCACAGCATAAATCACATAGAAACAATGCAGTACAACACATCACGTACATATAGCATACAAATACTCTGATCACATAACTCTGGTTACCTACTCAAGGTAAAGTATAGTGAGGAGACTCACCTGGCAAGCAGAAAGCAGATATCCCCACACTTGAATCTCGAACCCGCCACCGCCTGACACGTAAGGCAAATACTCTCATGAATATAACTCTTGAGACTAGAGTCAACCCTATCATGGCACCCTCTTAAGGGTAAAAAACTATTTTACCCCTCTCTTGGCCCAAAGGCCACATCGCTGACCAAGCCCTAAAAGTCAACGATCAACTCTTGGTCCAAGTCAAAGTCCTCCGTCAAAGTCAACCCTCCTGGTTGACCCTGCTCGCCGAGTCAACCCGTCGACTCATCGAGTCCCCGTGCTCAGAACTTCCCTAATCCGCGACTCAACTCGCCGAGTCCCACAACTCTGAGTCCACTCGCACACAACTCACCGAGTCATCCCTTGACTCACTGATTCTCGACTCAACCAGAAAATATTTGGGACTCTTCGACAAGACTCGTCGAGTCCAAGAACAGACTCGCCGAGTCTACGGCTATCTTCAACCTACTCGCCGAGTTGTTCATACAACTCGCCGAGTTCCAGGCCATCTTCATCCAACTCGTCGAGTCCACCCATGTGACTCGCCGAGTACCACCGGTCTGAATACATTCAGAAGCATTCCAGGCCATGCAACTGCTCCAAAGCATAGATCTAGTCTCCTACCACTCATCCATCACGTAAAGTGGAAAACTTTACGTGAATCCAAAGAGATCTAAGCCGTTTGCACATTGGGCTAGGGTTTGGGACATGTAAGCTTCACTTAACACTCCAACACAGGGACTTTCATGCTCTCTGATTCTTCTCCCTTCCAGATCAGAGGTAGCAACCTCAGATCTAACCTCTAGACTTCCCATTTCATCCATAGACAAATTCTCACAAACCCCAAAATGAAGAAACAACATAACAACAGCTCAATAATGAGATATTACCTCTAAGTGATGCCCCAACTGCAATGTAATTCGAATCCAAGCAAAGCCCCTTGCTCCAAGCCTTCAATCTCCCAAAATCCCTTCAACAATTACTTCTCCAAGCTCCAATCCACTCAACAATGGTGCTTCTCCGTGATTTAGGGTTTTCTGGGGCTCAAGGGGTGATAAAGAGGCTGGGAGGAAAACATAATGATCTTTATATAAGGCTCAACCCTGAGAATTAGGGTTTTCTCCACTCAGCGCCTACTCGCCGAGTCCATTACACTGACTCGCCGAGTCGGCCACTTAACACGCGACCAAGTCGCGACTCTACTCGCCGAGTCCACACATGGACTCGCCGAGTCACTCTTTCCCAATTTACTCTTTTAGCCCTTCAACTCTACTCTTGATATTTCGGGATGTTACATATACAAGCTACGTTTTCAACGTTCTTTATATCCCCGTAATCCTCTCGATGAGCTCTACACCTTCCTTTAAGGTCCCAATTACTACTTCTTGCTCTAACTAAATTTCATATTTAAATGTTCAGACTACTAAATTCCATGCGAAATTCATATCTTCTTCATACAAACTCCGTTCTCGATTGTCTTTATATTGATGGGTTCATATTTACGAGATCTTCAGTTTTTGTTTAGATTGTTTTAGCTATCAATCAACCGATTTGAATCGATTTCTGTGTCCGGATTTCTATGTTGAAACTTCAAAAAATCATAACTTCCTCTCACAAAGTCAGATTTGGACATTCTCTATATTCTCATTCTTGGTTTTACGACTACTATGACTTTCATTTGGATCACTTAGGCTAATAAACGATCTATCAAAAATCCACTTTTTACGATACATAGAGCTGTGTTGGTTTAATTGCGAAACTTCGAAGAAGCGTAACTTTTTCATACAAAGTCGGATTTCAGAGTTCTTTATATGTATGAAATCCTTATTACATATACAAAAATTTTGGGTAATATTATTTTTCCTAAATAATCTTATATCAAAAAGTCATTTTTGTTGCATATTATATTTTTATTGTCTAGCCCAAATCTACAAGTGTTACATGGGAGATACATCACCACGTCATGGCTCTCAAAATATTTTCTTTTTGAACTTAAATAACATAGAAACTATAGAGGTATATACTTGAAATTTGGTGTTACAATTCTCCCCCACTTGAACTAGATTTCTTCCTCAAAATCCTCAGCTGCAAATAGATTTGGGTAGTGCTCCCGCTTCTCTGACTCGGGCTCCCAAGTCCACTCGGATCCTTTCCTATGATGCCAATGTGTAACACCCATAAAATTCATACCAATTTTAAACTTTCAAAAACATTTAAAATACCAATAGTTATTACAAAAAGGTTTCCAAAACAGTTTCATATTAGAGTTCCCAGAAATCATAATCATAAATCGGGAAAGTGTACAGTCACTAACACAATATCATCCTAATTACCAGGATGCCAATCTAATAGATCAATACGCATATCAAACCGATACAAGTATACAATCCGTGAAAGGGACAACCTTGGTGCCTTAGACCCTGTTGATATGGTGAGGATAACTCACGTTGAAATGCCGATCTGAACTAAAGAAGCAGATTCCCGAACCACCATCTCACCGACAATCCTGAACTATCCAGAATAGAAAATAATGAGTCAACACACGGGAGTATAAATCTTGACCAAGAATCACTCATACAATAATAGCCAATTTGCTTTCCTCTAATTTGGGGCCAAGGCCCAAAACCAAACCCATGATCCAAGTTCATATAACAAGGCCCAACTTTGGCCCAACTTTCCGAACTGGGCCCAATTACCAAATTGGGCCTACATCTAAGATCCAAAACCAAGACTAGGCCCAAAACACCTTACCCATAATTTCCAGCAAAGGTCCAAGTCCAACTAGTCCATAGACAACCCAAACACGAAGCCCAATATCAAAAACCCCCAACAGAGGACGTACGTTGGGCGTACCCCTCTAGTACGTGGGGCGTACTTCGATTCCTGTTGACTGGAAAATGGATTATTGACCCAGTATGCAGGGCGTACTTCTACCTACGCGCGGCGTACGCAAGATGAACAAAAACTCTCATAAGTGCTTAATGGCTTAAGCACTTAAGCCTAAACTTCATATCCATCGACCAAATATTCCTAGGACTCATAAAGTCTCGAACTTTATCACTTTGGACGTCCATAAAACTCTTAATCTAAGGTCTTAATCCATTAAGACCTTCCTAATGCATTCATGGGACACCTTAAGTCATTAGGACCCCTTTTTTAACACTTATAACCCCTTCAAGAGCCTGAAAGGACAACTCATCTCGTCCAAAACATGACATGCATCATTTTGGGACTTTTTGGACAAAAATGCTTCCATGAAGCTAAAATGACTAGATCTAACTCATACAAAAATAAAGTTCCAAACTTTTTACCTCTTGGAGCTTCTAGAACACACACCAACTTCAGATCTTCAAGCCAATCTTCTTCTCCAACTTCTTGGTGCAATGCCTTTACCTTAAAGAGCTCAAAATACCCACCAACTCACACTCTTACACAAGAACTAGGGTTTAAGGACGTTTTTGGAAGATGGAGGCTGAGAAGGAGGAGAGAAATGAGTCTTAAGGATGATTATATAGCCCCCAAGCCAAGACATTAGGGCTTCCTCCTATTATGAGTACGCCCAGCGTACTAGGGCGTACCCTAGTATGCTCAACGTACCCTTATGTACATGCAACGTGCTCTTCCTGATTCCAAACTTAAAATTTAGCCCTTAGGCTCTTCAAGAATTTACCCTTCCATTCCTAGGGACTACAAATAAAAAAAATTGGGATATTACAACTCTCCCCCACTTAAATTCGATTTCGTCCTCAAAATCATTCCTTACCATCCTGACATCCCGACCTCCGAAGCGACACCTCCACCACTTGAACTCATAATGGTTCCCAAGATGAGCAACCCAACATAATTCCCTACCTTAAAGATAATTAACTCATAACCTCAAGAAACAACCAATCCCACCTCTCTTGAACCCTAAAATATGAAATCCCAAAACCGGTCTGTCTTCCTAACATGCCTTATCAACTGATCCGTTGTTACTTCCATTCCACTTATCCCTTAGACTGATCAAACAACTCTTGATAATTCAAGGTTTCCGACCAGAAATAGAAATGCAGATTACCCGTTGCTATGACAATTAATGCTTCCATAGATTACTAAACTAGGGTACACCGAGCCTTCGGCATGACTGGACCGCCTTCCAAGGTCTACAGCCTTCCCGGACCGCTCGTCGGGTGTTGACCTGACTGGACCGCCTTACCAGGCCTTCAATCTAACCAGACCATCCTGGTCCGCCAACCCTCTACCCCAACTCTACTTTTCTCTTGAACCTTTCGTGCCTACGACTCTCCTTCAGTCCGCACCCGGTATCTTGGCCTACTGCATATAGCAGGACCGCCTCTTACTCCACAATATCCACTTGTAGAACAAGTTGATACACCATAACATATAGATATAGTCAGAACTTGATCTTATGACCAACTAAACCCACACAATGATCTACCATACATACAGAGTCTTCAGCATGATGGGACCGCCTCACTAGGCCTTCTGTCTATCTGGACCACTCTTTGAACCTTCAGCATGTCTGGACCGCCCTTCTGGGCCTTCAGCCTGTCTGGACCATCCTCCGAGCCTTCGGCCTGACTGGTATGCCCCACCGGCCTTCAGTCTATCCGAACCGCTCTAAGCTGTTGAGCATCACCCTGGGCCACTCCCTTCTCGGTGACCCTTCCCATGCAGACTGTTCTCACCCACTTGGGGTTCCGAACTTCGGACCAATTCCGCGGACCATAACTTTGGCCTAACCCTAGGCCTCATGTTGATAGTCCACCCACTTGAACAGTCGTGACCTGATCCCTGACCTGCGCACCTACCACATGCGCTATGTAACCCGCATACCTGTTGAAAGTACTATCTAACCCCTGGCTTCTAACAGAACCCTCAATGATCGCTGCCTCATATGATAATTTCAATTCTCCTCCACTTGGGACACTAGCCACTATCTACTGATGGCGAAACCTCCACATCTTATCCATCCATACTGGGTATTATCATCTTTATCCATGGATCGATTAACCCTAGGATGAGCAACCTACAAAGAACAAACCTTCTATCATGGTGCAACTAAACTTCAAAAGAAACCCGAGTCTCAACTGAACACTTCGGCATCTCCACTTACAGCTACTAGCCCTGGAATAGATATCATATATCCTAACTTCTGATCACTAACATCCCTAGATACTAACTGAGTATAACCTCTCAATACTAAATTCCCCAAACTCTCCTATGTTGATATGATATATATGCAAAAGGGGACGGAAGAGAATTCACAATATCATCATAATCAATAAAAGATAGAAACATATCAGCAGCCGCATCTGGCGCTATCTCTGGTCTCCATTTTTGTAAGCTGGAAGGCACATCCCTGAGCCCTCGAAGGCTCTGCTCCACCCTGACCCTCGCCAGTAATCCTCAATCTAGCCGGCACCGGAGCCTGCACCGGTCTTGCAACTAGTTGTGGACAGTTGGTCCTCACGTGACCAACCTGATGGCAATGATAACAAATCCTCATGTCTTGAACTGGGGCTAACTGGCGACAATCCATCGCATAGTGCCAGAAGTCGAGTAGTCAGCTGGGATAATTGGTCTATGATTAAGTCTTCTAATGGGAATCTCAAGTATCAGAAGTCTAGTAGTCAACTGGGAAATTAAGTGGGATGGATCCAACAATGGTTCAATATGGGCAGTCTGCCAGGGAGTCAGACCATCTCGAGACTTCAGGCCTCAGTATGAGTAGATATGGTTATTTTTTCAAGGGATTATTTTTAGGATGTGAAAGGATTTGTGTAACACCCCAAAATTCAAGACCAAAAATTTTATTTTCAATATAGTTAAAAACACATCTGTAACTTGGTTTACACATTGAAAAGCATTTATAATAAAACATTTATCAGAGTTGATTCTTACGAATGGTAATCATCTTTGTAGTTTTGTTCACATTTAGGTAACTTCTTTATTTTTGTATACATTTGACCATTTAACTTGTTATATTTGTTCACATATTGACATTGTCACCAACCGTCGGTGACAATGTCAATATGTGAACAAATATAACAAGTTAAATGTTTAAATGTATACAGAAATAAGAAAATTATCTAAATGTGAACAAAACAAAAAGTTAATTATCCTGATAAATCATTTTCTCCACTTTTAATAGTGGTTTTATTTTTCATATTTTTTGTTTTATATTTTTCAAACGTTATTCTTAAAATATTCATAATTTCTTAAATATTGATCAATTTTAAACTTTACTTTTTAATTAAAAATATTTTTTTATTTTGTGAAATATTTTATATAGCCTCTTTTATATATATATATATATATATATATATATATATATATAGGGTTAGGTTATTTTGTTTTTACTAAGTATTGTGTACCAGAATGCACAGATCTGGACCAATGGATGAAATTAACCAATGGATATGATTTGAGAGTGTATGATATTACAATGGGGTAACATGTAGCATATAATCACACAATTTTAAGCAAAAGGGTATTTTGGATAATTAACTACATTTATAAAAGGAAATTTTCGGATTTTTAGGGATGATTAATTATCCTAATTTAAAAAAAATCTGAATTTTTTAATTAATTCAATTTCAATTTTTTACCAATTTTATTCTGTCAGAATATTTTTTGTTTAAATGATGCTCTTTCAGAATTTTATTCTAATAGAATATTGTTTTGTTAGAATGATAGAATGCAAACCATAAACTAGTAAATATATTTTCGATTTTATTCTTGCAAAATATATTTCCAATGCAAATATTTGATTTGAGACATAAAAAACAAATTCATTCATATTCGTAGAGACTAATATCCTTATACATTTAAAATAGTTATACATATTCTAAAAGAATATCATCAAAGATGAATAAAATTCTTAAAAAATAGCATTCTTGAATATACAATTATTGAACAGATACACTTGATCTTCTTCAATGGTTCGTATAATCCACTTGATCTTCGCATATATACTTGTTGTTGAACTCGATTCCAAATATTTTTCTTGTATAATCAATATTGAATTCCTTTTCTACACAATTCTGAAAGAATAAGATACATTACTCGTTAGTATTACCCGTTAAACAAATATACTAGTTAACAAACATTCGTAAAGACATTCTAATAGAATACATTTATATAAATAAATTCTGACAGAAAACATTACAAAATGCACTTAAATAACATTCTTTTAAAAATCTTTTGTGAATAATAGGCATCAAATTGATGATTGTTACTAACATCATTCTGAAAGACATTCTGCAAGAATGATTCATTTAAGCTGTAACTAAAAAAACATACTATAAATTCTAAAGTACACAATACAACCATTCTAATAGAATGTCGCAGACATTGAAATTCTATCAAAATACATATAAACAATTAACTAAAATTCTATCATAATGCATATAAACAATTAACAATTCTAATAGAATGTGGCAGACATTGAAATTCATTTACACAAGTATCTGAATTCCAATTGAAATTCTTACTAACAATTAACAAATGGTTTATTTTTACACCAAATAACATGATCATAACCAGTAAAAAAACCTAGATTTCAACTATGCATTTTATCGAACACTTGGTGTGCTTCTTCAATTTCTTCAAAAACAATTAGTGAGAGTCTTATCAATTCAGTTTCTTGGTGGTCAAGAACTCGAGATACAACTAAAAAAAACATGTTATGATTAGTACAAGAGCATACCAATTCAGTTTCTTGGTGGTGTCGTTGACGACCTAAAATCCACTGTTGCCTTTGTTTTCACCTTCTTTTGTAGACTCCACAACAGGCACCGAGAACCTCTTCACTGCCATCTGTTGCTGTTGCTTTTCCCCGATTTATGTTCAACAGATTGATTTAGTTCAAACACAAAATCAATTAATAAGATTAGAATCGATTTTGATGACAGATGACTCGATTAGCGATAAAGGATTTCATGGAATCAATATTTTCCTCATCCTCCTCCTTCGAATCGGTGAATCAATGGAAGTGCTTCCCGATTTCTGATTCCAATCGTGTTTCTCCTCCTTAATCCGACGAAGATGAGCACAGGGGGATCTTCCCCTTGATCTTCTTTGCTGCCGACGACGGGAGAGGAACGAAGAACCGTTGAGTGCCTTCCTTCGCATCTTCCGCCATTGAAGAATTTTTCAATCGCATCTTCCGGTTGGTGAACTAGGAGTGAAAAAGGTTTGAGGATTCTGGAGGTTTTATTAGACACGATTTAAGAGAGAGGCTAGGTCAAATATACTTATTCTATTTCCTTAATTGCAAGATTTAATTAAATGATTTCCTTAATTAAAAGTATAAAAGGTCCAAAATACCCTTAAATGATTTATTTAATTGTTTATTATTTCTTGAATTCTCATTGGTGCATTTAGGCACACAATACTTGAGAAAAACATTTGAACCTAGCTCTCTCTCTCTCTCTCTCTCTCTATATATATATATATATATATATATATATATATATATATATATATATATATATATAGTTTAAAAACACTGGTATTAAAACTATATGAAATTATAAAATAAAATAAAAAAAATTATAAACAAAGTTTAAAAAATTATATCAAGAAAAACATATAGAAAAAAGTATTATAAAAATATTGTAAGAAATTATAAATTTTTTTAAGAAATTTGTAAAAAAATTGCTCACATTTAGATAAAAAAATTTTTCTGTACATATTTAACAATTTAACTTGTTAATTTGCTTACATATTACCATTATCATCTATTATAACAGATGACAATGGTAATATATAAACATATTTAATAAGTTAAATGGTTAAATGTGTAAGTAAAAAATAAAATTACGTAAACGTGAACAAGATAAAAAAATAATTACCTCTAAAATTATTTTCTCATTTAAATAGAGATATAAGTCGTCCATCCAACATTGAACATTATACGAAGGAAAACAAAAAAGTGGGATGTGATTATTTTGTATGTTTGGTAGGAAGTATAATTAGTAAGTCAAATCTTTTACCTTTTACTCTTCCTTCTTAACTTTTTAATTTCAATAATTAACTTTTTTTTTACTATTTTTTAAATTCTGAAAGAGTCTCTAACATCAATTGGTATGGACGGAGTCAACAAAGTAGAAATAGTAATTGTTATTCCTGAGTATATAAGATTTCATTCTTGTATAAATAAATTCATAAACGGGAATATTAATGTCTGAACTTATGTAGAACACATAAAAAACGAGATAATGATTTAGGAGGGTAATAAAGTTTTATGTTTGTCTATTTTAGGTCCTTAATGTATTTTTTGTACGTATTACAGTATAAAAGTTATTATAACCGTTTACAAATAGTCCTTTTAACAGGAAGAAGTCGGTAAAATGATTATTTATAAACGGTTATAACAACCTTAATGGTGTAATATACACAAAAAATACGTTGGGGACCTAATATGGACAAACGGAAAACGTTATTACCCTCCTAAGTCATTATCCTATGAAACTATAAACCCCTATAATAAATTTTTACTTTTTAAATAAGAAACTTATAGGCCTTAGGGTTAGTAGTTTGGATGTTTTTAACCTCGGCCTTCTTTATAAATGGAAGTGCCGGTTTCCTAATGACAATGGAGCTCTTCGGGTTAAAATTGTCAAATTTTGTCATGGGGAAGGTGGTGGTTTTTCGGACGATTCGAGAATAGGAATTGGAGGGGGTGTTTGGCAAAAGATTGTAGGATCCATTAATCATCTCCATGAGAATGGTTGTATTCCTTCTAATTACATGTATAGAGTGGTGGGGGATGAGACTCAAACAAGGTTCTAGAAGGATGTTTGGTGTTTGGATATTCCTCTTAAGGAGCGGTTCGGGAGGCTCTTTGCTTTGGCCTTTAATCAAGATGCTCGAGTAAGTGAATAATAGTATCCGGGGGGATGTAATTTTCATTGGCGTCGGGGGATTAGACGAGGGGCTGAATCGACCCAATTTGATTATCTTGTAGAAGGATGTTTGGTGCTTGAATATTCCTCTTAGGGAGCGGTTCGGGAGGCTCTTTATTTTAGCCTTTAATCAAGATGCTCGAGTAAGTGAATAATGGGATCCGGAGGGATGTAATTTTCATTGGCCCCTCCTCTAATCCCCCGACGCCAATGAAAATTACATCCCCCCCCCCCCCCCCCCGGATCCCATTATTCACTTACTCGAGCATCTTGATTAAAGGCCAAAGCAAAGAGCCTTCCGAACCACTCCTTAAGAGGAATATCCAAGCACTAAACATCCTTCTAGAACCTTGTTTGAGTCTTATCCCCCACCACTTTATACATGTAATTAAAAGGAATACAACCATTCTCATGGAGGTGATTAATGGATCCTACAATCTTTTGCCAAACACCCCCTCCAATTCCTATTCTCGAATCGTCCGAAAAACCACCACCTTCCCCGTGACAAAATTTGACAATTTTAACCCGAAGAGCTCCATTGTCATTAAGAAACTGCCACTTCCATTTATAAAGAAGGCCGAGTTTAAAAACATCCAAACTACCAACCCCAAGACCTATAAGTTTCTTATTTAAAAAGTAAAAATTTATTGTAGGGGTTTATAGTTTCATGGGATAATGACTTAGGAGGGTAATAATGTTTTCCGTTTGTCCATATTAGGTCCCCAACGTATTTTTTGTGTATATTACACCATTAAGGTTGTTATAACCGTTTATAAATAATCCTTTTACCGGCTTCTTCCTGTTAAAAGGACTATTTGTAAACGGTTATAATAACCTATACGCACAAAAAATACGTTAGGAACCTAA